>NW_027261006.1:82500-141465 GCF_045791955.1 Oncorhynchus clarkii lewisi
GGAGACGAAGGTTGAAAGTCATGCGTCCTCCGATACACAACCCAACCAAGCCGCACTGCTTCTTAACACAGCACGCATCCAACCCGGAAGCCAGCCGCACCAATGCGCCGGAGGAAACACCGTGCACCTTGGTTAGCGCACACTGGTGCGCGATGAGACAAGGAGACCCCTACCGACCAAGCCCTCCCTAACCCGGGCGACGCTAGGCCAATTGTGCGTCGCCCCACGGACCTCCCGGTCTCGGCCGGTTACGACAGAGCCTGGGCGCGAACCCAGGGACTCTGATGGCACAGCTGGCGCTGCAGTACAGCGCCCTTAACCACTGTGCCACCCGGGAGGCTTTGTCTGTGGAACTTGTTCGGTTTATGTCTCAGTTGTTGAATCTTATATTCATAGAAATATTTACACATTTTAAGTTTGCTGAAAATAATCGCAGTTGATGAGAGGACGTTTCTTTTTTTGCTGAGTATAGTTATCATGTGTATAGTCATACTGAATGGTTAAGTGATGATGTCTAGTAGTTATCATGTTGATGGTCATGCTGAATGGTTAAGTGATGATGTCTAGTAGTTATCATGTTAATAGTCATACTGAATGGTTAAGTGATGATGTCTAGTAGTTATCATGTTAATAGTCATACTGAATGGTTAAGTGATGATGTCTAGTAGTTATCATGTTGATGGTCATGCTGAATGGTTAAGTGATGATGTCTAGTAGTTATCATGTTAATAGTCATACTGAATGGTTAAGTGATGATGTCTAGTAGTTATCATGTTGATGGTCATACTGAATGGTTAAGTGATGATGTCTAGTAGTTATCATGTTGATGGTCATACTGAATGGTTAAGTGATGATGTCTAGTAGTTATCATGTTGATGGTCATGCTGAATGGTTAAGTGATGATGTCTAGTAGTTATCATGTTGATGGTCATACTGAATGGTTAAGTGATGATGTCTAGTAGTTATCATGTTAATAGTCATACTGAATGGTTAAGTGATGATGTCTAGTAGTTATCATGTTGATGGTCATACTGAATGGTTTAGTGATGATGTCTAGTAGTTATCATGTTGATGGTCATACTGAATGGTTAAGTGATGATGTCTAGTAGTTATCATGTTGATGGTCATGCTGAATGGTTAAGTGATGATGTCTAGTAGTTATCATGTTGATGGTCATACTGAATGGTTAAGTGATGATGTCTAGTAGTTATCATGTTAATAGTCATACTGAATGTTTAAGTGATGATGTCTAGTAGTTATCATGTTGATGGTCATACTGAATGGTTTAGTGATGATGTCTAGTAGTTATCATGTTGATGGTCATGATGAATGGTTTAGTGATGATGTCTAGTAGTTATCATGTTGATGGTCATACTGAATGGTTAAGTGATGATGTCTAGTAGTTATCATGTTAATAGTCATACTGAATGGTTAAGTGATGATGTCTAGTAGTTATCATGTTGATGGTCATACTGAATGGTTTAGTGATGATGTCTAGTAGTTATCATGTTGATGGTCATGCTGAATGGTTAAGTGATGATGTCTAGTAGTTATCATGTTGATGGTCATGCTGAATGGTTAAGTGATGATGTCTAGTAGTTATCATGTTGATGGCCATACTGAATGGTTAAGTGATGATGTCTAGTAGTTATCATGTTAATAGTCATACTGAATGGTTAAGTGATGATGTCTAGTAGTTATCATGTTGATGGTCATACTGAATGGTTTAGTGATGATGTCTAGTAGTTATCATGTTGATGGTCATACTGAATGGTTAAGTTATGATGTCTAGTAGTTATCATGTTAATAGTCATACTGAATGGTTAAGTGATGATGTCTAGTAGTTATCATGTTGATGGTCATACTGAATGGTTAAGTGATGATGTCTAGTAGTTATCATGTTGATGGTCATACTGAATGGTTAAGTGATGATGTTTAGTAGTTATCATGTTAATAGTCATACTGAATGGTTAAGTGATGATGTCTAGTAGTTATCATGTTGATGGTCATACTGAATGGTTAAGTGATGATGTCTAGTAGTTATCATGTTGATGGTCATACTGAATGGTTAAGTGATGATGTCTAGTAGTTATCATGTTGATGGTCATACTGAATGGTTAAGTGATGATGTTTAGTAGTTATCATGTTAATAGTCATACTGAATAGTTAAGTGATGATGTCTAGTAGTTATCATGTTGATGGTCATGCTGAATGGTTTAGTGATGATGTCTAGTAGTTATCATGTTGATGGTCATACTGAATGGTTAAGTGATGATGTCTAGTAGTTATCATGTTCATAGTTATACTGAATGGTTAAGTGATGATGTCTAGTAGTTATCATGTTAATAGTCATACTGAATGGTTAAGTGATGATGTCTAGTAGTTATCATGTTGATGGTCATGATTAATGGTTTAGTGATGATGTCTAGTAGTTATCATGTTAATAGTCATGATGAATGGTTAAGTGATGATGTCTAGTAGTTATCATGTTGATGGTCATGATGAATGGTTAAGTGATGATGTCTAGTAGTTATCATGTTAATAGTCATGATGAATGGTTAAGTGATGATGTCTAGTAGTTATCATGTTAATAGTCATGATGAATGGTTAAGTGATGATGTCTAGTAGTTATCATGTTGATGGTCATGATGAATGGTTAAGTGATGATGTCTAGTAGTTATCATGTTGATGGTCATACTGAATGGTTAAGTGATGATGTTTTAGTAGTTATCATGTTAATAGTCATGATGAATGGTTAAGTGATGATGTCTAGTAGTTATCATGTTAATAGTCATGATGAATGGTTAAGTGATGATGTCTAGTAGTTATCATGTTGATGGTCATGATGAATGGTTAAGTGATGATGTCTAGTAGTTATCATGTTGATGGTCATGATGAATGGTTAAGTGATGATGTCTAGTAGTTATCATGTTAATAGTCATGATGAATGGTTAAGTGATGATGTCTAGTAGTTATCATGTTGATGGTCATGATGAATGGTTAAGTGATGATGTCTAGTAGTTATCATGTTGATGGTCATGATGAATGGTTAAGTGATGATGTCTAGTAGTTATCATGTTGATGGTCATGATGAATGGTTAAGTGATGATGTCTAGTAGTTATCATGTTAATAGTCATGATGAATGGTTAAGTGATGATGTCTAGTAGTTATCATGTTAATAGTCATGATGAATGGTTAAGTGATGATGTCTAGTAGTTATCATGTTGATGGTCATGATGAATGGTTAAGTGATGATGTCTAGTAGTTATCATGTTGATGGTCATGCTGAATGGTTAAGTGATGATGTCTAGTAGTTATCATGTTGATGGTCATGATGAATGGTTAAGTGATGATGTCTAGTAGTTATCATGTTGATGGTCATACTGAATGGTTAAGTGATGATGTCTAGTAGTTATCATGTTGATGGTCATGATGAATGGTTAAGTGATGATGTCTAGTAGTTATCATGTTGATGGTCATACTGAATGGTTAAGTGATGATGTCTAGTATTTATCAAGTTGATGGTTGGATACAGTGCCGAAATGTAAGTGATAACTCCACCTAGTGGTTAAAGTGAGATATCAACTCACCACAGAGGTAAAATAGTGGTATTACAGACTTGCCAACTGCTTTTTCTCAATGAATCCATCCTCCTCGCATCCTTCCCCCTCTGCTCCTCAAAACACATTGGATAATATGGTCCAAGAGGAGTGACCCTGGACCTTCTCCTCTAATAGTGTTGTGAAGGAGGAGAGGAGAGGAGACAGGAGGAGAGAAATCTAGGAAAGACTAATTTAGATAGAGCGTAAGTGTCAGAGAGACATAGAGAAGAAGAAAATTAAGAGAATAAAAATACAAAAACTAAAACATTGAATTGTTTTAGATTTAGAGGATAGTATGTAGACATTCAATCAGTAAAATGCTTATATTCATAGTTTTTATTAGTATGTAAGTCTCTCTGGACGAGGGCTTCTGCTAAATGACAAATGTACATTTAATGTAATTTGCCATAGGCTTGTACTTGTTTATTATTCATATCTTGATATTTTTTTTGCATGTTAAATTGTTAGCATAAATGGCTTTTATCATAACAACAAAGTAAAGTAATAAAGGAACAATGTCCTTTAACCAGCTTCCTGATTGAATGTGATTGAATTGTTAAAACAGTGTCATCTGCTGTTGGACACAGAGAGCAGAACAGTACTGAGAGGGTCCGCCCAAATGAATGCATGAGCACACACACAAGTCTGAACTTCCCTTTTTACAAGAAAGATGCAAACATCGATTCATAGGTCATAATAGTTTATAATGGAGGAAACCATCTTGTCCATGAAAGTCTCAGCTTTCAATAGAGTGGTTCTAATAGTTTATAATGGAGGAAACTATCGTGTTCTTTAGAGAGTCTCAGCTTTCAATAGAGTGGTTCTAATAGTTTATAATGGAGGAAACTATCATGTTCTTTAGAGAGTCTCAGCTTTCAATAGAGTGGTTATAATTGTTTATAATGGAGTAAACCATCTTGTCCATGAGAGTCTCAGCTTTCAATATTGTGGTTATAATAGTTGATAGGTGTTTTTGCGAGAAGACCAATTTGCAACCCATAACGGGACCTCAGTTTGAAGGCTGGGGTGTCAAAGCCTCAGTAATGCTATGTGATCTATGTAAGGTAGTAATTAGAATTAGCCTTTATATGGAGCAGTCTGAGGAGATTTATGCTAATGTAGATTTTGCCAGAATAACAACTTATCCCTCAACTTAGCCAAGACTAAGGAGATGATTGTGGACTACAGGACAAGGAAGACTGAACACGCCCCCATTCTCATCGATGGGGCTGTAGTGGAGCAGGTTGAGAGCTTCAAGTTCCTCGGTGTCCACATCAACAACAAACTAGAATGGTCCAAACACACCAAGACAGTCGTGAAGAGGGCACAAAGCCTATCCCCCCCAAGGAAACTAAACAGATTTGGTATGGGTCCTGAGATCCGAAAAAAGGTTCTACAGCTGCAACATCGATTGCCTGGTACGGCAATTGCAAGGCCTCTGACCGCAAGGCACTTCAGAGGGTAGTGCGTACGGGCCAGGACATCACTGTGGTTAAGCTGCCTGCCTTCCAGGACCTCTACACCAGGTGCTGTCAGAGGAAGGCCCTAAAAATGGTTAAAGTCCCCAGCCACCCCAATCATAGACTGTTCTCTCTACTACTGCTTGGCAAACGGTACCGGAGTGCCAAGTCTAGGACAAAAAGGCTTCTCAACAGTTTTTACCCCCAAGCCATAAGATTCCTGAACAGGCAATCAAATGGCTACCCGGACTATTTGCATTGTGTGCCCCCCCCCCAACCCCTCTTTTTATGCTGCTGCTACTCTCTGTTTATCACATATGCATAGTCACTTGTACTATACATTCATGTACATACTACCTCAATTGGGCTGACCAACCAGTGCTCCCGCACATTGGCTAACCGGGCTATCTGCATTGTGTTCCGCCGCCCACCAATCCTGACAACCCCTCTTTTACGCTACTGCTACTCTCCGTTCATCATATAGTCACTTTAACCATATCGACATGTACATACTACCTCAATCAGCCTGATTAACCGGTGTCTGAATGTAGCCTCGCTACTTTTTTTAGCCTCGCTACTGTATATAGTCTGTCTTTTTACTGTTGTTTTATTTCTTTACTTACCTATTGTTCACCAAACACCTTTTTTGCGCTATTGGTTAAGTAAGCATTTCACAACGGTTGTATTCGGCGCACGTGACAAATACACTTTGATTTGATTTGAGGAAAAGCTGTGGACAGGATACTGTGAACTGGAGCATAAACAACCTGAATCTCAGAACACTGGTAAATACATCGTAGTCATGGAGACACACACATGGAAATCTAAACCAATAGTTATTATTCTTGCAATGCCACACAAACAATTTAGCTTATGTTAATGTGATGAGGTTGGCTGATGCCCCATGCTCCAAGGCTTCAAAATTCAACTGAGTAAAATAAACTGTAACAAACAGATGATTAATATTCAAAAGCAGAATACAAATGATCTTCCAAATGAAGGTACCTTACTTCACAAGGAAAACTTTTGAAATGACGTACTTGTGGAAATGAATACATCAAATGCTAAATACTACAGCTCCTAAATGAAACGTTCCTTTAAGACGAGAATTTAAATGATCTGAAATGTTTGAGGCTCTGTATTTCAGGATGTAAAGTAACTTCAGAAACGTACATTGTTATGTTCATAAAGTCCTACGTAACTCGCCACTGTGTATTTCCAACCTGGTCTCAGAGCATTTCGTATTATACGGTACGTAAATCTGAGACACCCATTTAGTATGATGTGTTACTTTTCACATGGTATGTATCAGTTTGTGGATGCCCATCATCCAATGTGTATGATATGTTATGAATTACAATGTGTATGATATGTTAAGAATTACAATGTGTAAATATGTTATGAACTACAATTTACATGATATGTTACGAATTTGTTAAACATATGATGTGTTCTGAATTCTACTAACATTAGCTAGCTGACTAACATTAGGAAGGTGAGGGGTTAACTGTCACTGGCCACTATATTTCCTGTTCATGTGTGAAGCTGTATCTTTAACAACAAGTCCCCCTCAACAGGAAGAGAGATGTGGTGAGAAAACACCACTTTAAATACAGCTATTCTTCCTCCGTTTACAGTTGAAACAACAGAGATGCTTCATCATAGATTATATGAGGCAAATTATATTTTACACTCAAATCAAATTTAGACAGTCATTGATGGTGATGGGAGACAAAGTGAAATGTTGTATTAAAGGGTTACTTCAGGATTTTGGCCATTTATCTACTTCCCCAGAGACAGATGAGTTTATGGGTGACATTTTTATGGCTGTATCCAGTATAAAGGAAGTTATCTGAATGTTTTTAACCCTGTAGGTACTGGTATTAACCATGATAGCTGACTGTTTTTAACCCGAATCCAGGTGGTGAGTCACATATAGTCAATATAATATGTAACAGCCTCAAGATAATTCAGAAGTTTCCGTAACTCCCCCTTTCATCTTTCTGCTGATTTGGACCCTCTGTTTACTCCCAAATATACATCAACATGTTCAGGAGGTCCAGGACTACAAACATGGGTCATTATAATGTCCAGACAATAGATGTGAGACTACAAACTGTTCCAAGTGGATATTGAGGATGGGTAGTCTTAACCAGTGAGGATGAGATGACAACAGAAACCATCAAGGCTCTCCTCTACATTTACATTTGAGTCATTTAGCAGATGCTCTTATCCAGAGAGACGTACAGGACCAATTCGGGTGCCTTGCTCAAGAGCACATCGACAGATTTTTTTATGTAGTCGGCTCGCATTTTAAAGAAGCAGCAAACTTTCGCTTACTGGCCCAACGATCTTAACTTCTAGGCTACCTGCCGCCCTCTCTCTTAATGAACCTGATTGTTCAAGGAGGTTTTGAGTGACAGCTTGTTGAACGACTTAAAATAACCACATCATTTCCCTCTTTTGGGACCCATATAGGGGAACAACTGTCAAATATGAGCATCTGATATTGTGCTTATATGTAACTTGACAACAAATATTGACTGTCAAAGATTTTTAAGTAGCATCCTTTGATACCCTTTGATATCTCTACTACACTCATTGATTGGTGATACAGTCACCTCCTTCCTATACAGTGTATGTAATGGTGGTTTGGTACTGTTGAGAATGTCATCACCAGGCCTCAATTGGAGCATGTAAATATCTGTAGAATATATTTGAATTGAGAAATATTTGAATGCACAAAGTCAAATGTACTAACTTCAAGTTGTATCTGATGATGTGTGAAACATAACTACTGGTCCACAGGAAGCTACAATGTCACGACTCCTTCCGAAGTTGGCTCCCCTTCCTGTTCGGGTGGCGCTCGGCGGTCGTCGTCACCGGCCTACTAGCCGCCACTGACTTTTCCCTCCCCCTCCTTATTTGTTTATTGGTTACACCTGTTTTTAGTTAGGGTGTTTAGTAGGGCTTTATTACCCAGCAGGCCCGCCTGTTGGGTGTGCGGGATTGTTTTGTGTACTGTTTGTACATGCGTGTATGTCACGGTTCGTGGTAGTTGTATTTTTCGGAACTATTTTGTTCCCCTTGTGTGTTGGGGCATTCGGTTGGAGTGTGCATGCATGTGTACGTGTACATATGTGTGCGTGCTTGTGCGTGCATGTGTGTGTGAGGGTGTGTGTGTGGGTTTGAGACAGAGAGACTGTGTGTGTGTGTGTGAAAGAGAGAGAGAGAGAGAATGAATGAGGAAATTGTGTGCACTGTAGGCTACTGTATGTGTTACAGTATGTTGTCATGGTGATGTTAAACCACTTTTTCACAAATGCAGTTGAGTTTCCTGTCACATGACAAGTCATTCCATGCATCTAGAGAACTCTGTTCATTACGTATCTCAACACAGACCGCCTTACCATATTCTGGTTTGCCAGCACAATTATCAGCCTGATGTGGTGTAGACCGGTACCTACAGGGTTAATAACAGTCAGATATCATGGTTAATACCAGTACCTACAGGGTTCACAACAGTCAGATATCATGGTTAATACCAGTACCTACAGGGTTAATAACAGTCAAATATCATGGTTAATACCAGTACCTGCCATATGAGTTATGTTATACTCACAGACATCATTCAAACAGTTTTAGAAACTTCAGAGTGTTTTCTATCCAAATCTACTAATAATATGAATTTCCTACCTTCTGGGCCTGAGTAGCAGGCAGTTTACTCTGGGCACGGTTTTCATCCGAACGTGAAAATACTGCCCCCTAGCCCAAAGAGGTTATGGAGAAGTTTATCTTTAATCCTATGCATAACACTTGTATCTTTCATCAACGTTTATGATGAGTATTTCTGTAAATTGACGTGGCTCTCTGCAAAACATTACTGAACATAACGCGCCAATGTAAACTGAGATGTTTTTATATAAATATGAACTTCATCGAACAAAACATACATGTAATGTGTAACATGAAGTCCTATGAGTGCCATCTGATGAAGATCATCAAAGGTTAGTGATACATTTTATCTCTATTTCTGCTTTTTGTGACTCCTCTCTTTGGCTGGAAAATGGCTGTATGTTTTTTTTGTGACTAGGCACTGACCTAACATAATCACTTGGTGTGCCGTAAAGCCTTTTTGAAAAAACGATGGCTAGATTATCAAGAAGTTAAGCTTTAATGTGGTGTATTGCACTTGTGAATGTATTAAAGTTAAATATTTCACCCCAAAAAAGTTGAATTTCGCCATTTCACCAGATATTGTCGAGAGGTTCCGCTACAGGTTTAAATAATGTTTCTGGATGATTTAAAAAAATAACAAATAACCAGAACTGGGCTTAAAATCTATTTGAAATGTGTCAAATCTTTTGAGCTTTTGGGACTGTTATATTGGTTCCATTAAGCCAGGCTCAACCAAGCAAAGCTAAAGTATTTGGGTTGTATTCATTGGTCACAAAATGGAAGAAAGCAAACTGAAACAGGGAAGGATGAACTGTCTAATAAAACATTTTTTAATTTGCCGTTGTAAAACATTTTTACTCTGGTGTGCACCTAATGAACGTGGTCCAGGTCTGCTAAAAATCACCATCCACTGACGGACGGTCGGAAGGACAGACGGACATACAGGAAGCTGTTATTAAAGGAAGTTAGTGATAGGGTTAAATAGCAATGCATGCTGAAATCAACTGAAGTTACAATACAAAATGTGCTCAAGCAATAACTTCCCTAAACTGTGTGTCCCAAATGGAACCCTATTTCCTACATAGTGATGAACCCCGATCAAAAGTAGTGTACTACACAGAGAATATGGTGCCATTTGAGATATACTATTAATGTCATTATTCATATTCTATGTAGGCCTTATGTACTGCATCAGTACTAAAAACACAGGACACGTTTTATCCATGGATAAAAGGTCACCACAAGTACAACAGGACATTTATAAAGAAAATTGCTTTATTTTAAACATCAATAACATCATATTATTTAATCATAAAACATTTATCATCTGTTCAGTATCTGAATTGGTTCAAATTAGGTGAAGGTTAGGGTCAAGGTAAGGGTCAATTTTAGGTTTTGTCTATAATCTGTGTGTCAATGTGATGCTGGTCAGAAAAGTCCCTCATGTTGGGTATAATACCTTCTTTATTAAGTGTTTGTCTCCCCCTACTGGCTGTTTTCTACAAGCTAAGTTTCTTCCTTCTATTAATGTGACCTTGACCCATAGAGATAGAAAGACGATTAATCTTAAAATCTGTTCAATTATAGTGTCTTTGACAATGTGTGCAGCACCACTGAGGCTACAACCCATAGGAAAACCCACCCAGTTAACTACCTTGACTACTTTAAAATGTTGGAAGAATGGTGGAAGCCGTCAATGGCGCTGCAAGTGCCTTACTCTCCAATTTCTAGTTTAACATTTGGTATTCTACCAAATCAAAGCAGTCTTCAGACCATCATTAACATATATTATAGAGTTCCTTAAACAGCAGTGCAGACAAAGTACCTACAAAAGGTCTTTCTCACTCTGGATATGAAAATTGACAGTCCCACTACTCTCCTTGGCCTGATAACCAGTAAGGTACCACCACACAGTTCTGACCTCTGCCACCATTAGAATCTCCACTCTACCAATACCTGCATTAAAGTTAGACTGTTAGACTGACCACTCTCTCAGAACCTACAGTATGAACTACACTTAGTCACACTGACCTCTCTCTCAGAACCTAGAGTATGAACAACAAGGAGTTAGATTGACCTCTCTCTCAGAACCTAGAGTATGAACAACAAGGAGTTAGATTGACCTCTCTCTCAGAACCTAGAGTATGAACAACAAGGAGTTAGATTGACCTCTCTCTCAGAACCTACAGTATGAACTACACTTAGTCACACTGACCTCTCTCTCAGAACCTACAGTATGAACAACAAGGAGTTAGATTGACCTCTCTCTCAGAACCTAGAGTATGAGCAACACGGAGTTAGATTGACCTCTCTCTCAGAACCTAGAGTATGAACAACACGGAGTTAGATTGACCTCTCTCTCAGAACCTAGAGTATGAGCAACACGGAGTTAGATTGACCTCTCTCTCAGAACCTAGAGTATGAACAACAAGGAGTTAGATTGACCTCTCTCTCAGAACCTAGAGTATGAGCAACACGGAGTTAGATTGACCTCTCTCTCAGAACCTAGAGTATGAGCAACACGGAGTTAGACTGACCTCTCTCTCAGAACCTAGAGTATGTACAACAAGGAGTTAGATTGACCTCTCTCTCAGAACCTAGAGTATGTACAACACGGAGTTAGATTGACCTCTCTCTCAGAACCTAGAGTATGTACAACAAAGAAAATCAGTCCAACTACTTAAACTGTGGTCAATCTTATTATAGCAGTAGTCTCTTACCTTGGGGTGGTCAATCTTATTATAGCAATAGTCTCTTACCTTGGGGTGGTCAATCTTATTATAGCAGTAGTCTCTTACCTTGGGGTGGTCAATCTTATTATAGCAGTAGTCTCTTACCTTGGGGTGGTCAATCTTATTATAGCAGTAGTCTCTTACCTTGGGGTGGTCAATCTTATTATAGCAGTAGTCTCTTACCTTGGGGTGGTCAATCTTATTATAGCAGTAGTCTCTTACCTTGGGGTGGTCAATCTTATTATAGCAGTAGTCTCTTACCTTGGGGTGGTCAATCTTATTATAGCAGTAGTCTCTTACCTTGGGGTGGTCAATCTTATTATAGCAGTAGTCTCTTACCTTGGGGTGGTCAATCTTATTATAGCAGTAGTCTCTTACCTTGGGGTGGTCAGTGTTATTAGAGCAGTAGTCTCTTACCTTGGGGTGGTCAATCTTATTATAGCAGTAGTCTCTTACCTTGGGGTGGTCAATCTTATTATAGCAGTAGTCTCTTACCTTGGGGTGGTCAATCTTATTATAGCAGTAGTCTCTTACCTTGGGGTGGTCAGTGTTATGAGAGCAGTAGTCTCTTACCTTGGGGTGGTCAGTGTTATTATAGAGCAGTAGTCTCTTACCTTGGGGTGGTCAATCTTATTATAGCAGTGGTCTCTTACCTTGGGGTTGTCAGTGTTATTATAGAGCAGTAGTCTCTTACCTTGGGGTTGTCAGTGTTATTATAGAGCAGTAGTCTCTTACCTTGGGGTGGTCAATCTTATTATAGCAGTGGTCTCTTACCTTGGGGTTGTCAGTGTTATTATAGAGCAGTAGTCTCTTACCTTGGGGTGGTCAATCTTATTATAGCAGTGGTCTCTTACCTTGGGGTTGTCAGTGTTATTATAGAGCAGTAGTCTCTTACATTGAGGTGGTCAGTGTTATTATAGAGTAGTAGTCTCTTACCTTGGGGTGGTCAGTGTTATTATAGAGTAGTAGTCTCTTACCTTGGGGTGGTCAGTGTTATTATAGAGCAGTAGTCTCTTACATTGAGGTGGTCAGTGTTATTATAAAGCAGTAGTCTCTTACCTTGGGGTGGTCAGTGTTATTATAGAGCAGTAGTCTCTTACCTTGGGGTGGTCAGTGTTATTATAGAGCAGTAGTCTCTTACCTTGGGGTGGTCAGTGTTATTACAGCAGTAGTCTCTTACCTTGGGGTGGTCAGTGTTATTATAGAGCAGTAGTCTCTTACCTTTTTAGTATGTTATGTGAATGTGTGTGTGTTACCAGGGTGCTGGTCTCCTGGTCTATTATTAGGAGCAGTGTCTGCTGTCTCTTCTCTCTTGGTGCTGGTCTCCTGGTCCATCATTAGGAGCAGTGTCTGCCGTCTCTTCTCTCTTGGTGCTAGTCTCCTGGTCCATCATTAGGAGCAGTGTCTGCTGCCTCTTCTCTCTTTGTGCTGGTCTCCTGGTCCATTATTAGGAGCAGTGTCTGCTGTCTCTTCTCTCTTGGTGCTGGTCTCCTGGTCCATCATTAGGAGCAGTGTCTACTGTCTCTTCTCTCTTGGTGCTGGTCTCCTGGTCCATTATTAGGAGCAGTGTCTGCTGTCTCTTCTCTCTTGGTGCTGGTCTCCTGGTCCATTATTAGGAGCAGTGTCTGCTGTCTCTTCTCTCTTGGTGCTGGTCTCCTGGTCCATCATTAGGAGCAGTGTCCTCTGTCTCTTCTCTCTTGGTGCTGGTCTCCTGGTCCATTATTAGGAGCAGTATCTGCTGTCTCTTCTCTCTTTGTGCTGGTGTCCTGGTCCATCATTAGGAGCAGTGTCTGCTGTTTCTTCTCTCTTGGTGCTGGTCTCCTGGTCCATCATTAGGAGCAGTGTCTGCTGTCTCTTCTCTCTTGGTGCTGGTCTCCTGGTCCATCATTAGGAGCAGTGTCTGCTGTCTCTTCTCTCTTGGTGCTGGTCTCCTGGTCCATCATTAGGAGCAGTGTCTGCTGTCTCTTCTCTCTTGGTGCTGGTCTCCTGGTCCATCATTAGGAGCAGTGTCTGCTGTCTCTTCTCTCTTAGTGCTGGTCTCCTGGTCCATCATTAGGAGCAGTGTCTGCTGTCTCTTCTCTCTTGGTGCTGGTCTCCTGGTCCATCATTAGGAGCAGTGTCTGCTGTCTCTTCTCTCTTGGTGCTGGTCTCCTGGTTCATCATTAGGAGCAGTGTCTGCTGTCTCTTCTCTCTTGGTGCTGGTCTCATCGTCTCTCAGGGTGTCTGCACTGACGTAGATATATTAACAATCCTCTCCTTCCTTCACTTCTGTCCAAGTTGACATTCTTGTTCATATCTGGCTCAGGATAGATGGCCTTTGACAACTTTAACAATGTCTGAGTCTTTTTTTCTATGTAGGTCTACTATACATTAAGTCTCTGCTTCTGGAATGTGCTCCTGAGTGGTGCTGCGGTCTAGGGCACTGCATGTAAGTGCTGGAGGTGTCCCTACTGACCCTGGTTCAAATCCAGGCTGTATCACAACACTCTGTAATTGGGAGTCCCATAGGGTGGTGCACAATTGTCCCAGTGTCGTCCCGGTTAGGATTTGGCTGAGGTAGGCGGTCATTGTAAATAAGAATTTGTTCTTAATTGACTGGCCTAGTTAACAAAATAAAACATAGAATTATGTTACATTAAGTCTCTGCTTCTAGTTATATCTGTCATCTGTGCGTCTCTGTCTGTATGACTGCTGTAGGTGTTAACTCAACAAAATGACACGGGTAGTTGTGGCTATGCTAATATAACACGTTTGCATACTTGTGTGTGTACTTGTGTGCATGAGAGAGATTTGTTACAGTGGTTATTGTTAAACCATTTTCTGCAGAACAATATAAACCATTTCATGTCTCTACATGTTCATCTTGTCCAGAGTATTTCTCAACACAGTCCTCCTGCCCAGGGAATGGGACTTGCTATTTGTGATGATGGACAGGACACTATCATACCAGGAAGATATAGATCATAGAGGGGAAGTGGAGAACAAAGACTAGATGTTAACATATATTAAATATCATATGTAACAGTCCCAAGATAATTCAGAGAGTTTCCAGAACTCCTCCTTCCTTTCACCTTTCTGCTGATTTGGACCCTCTGTTTACTCCCAAATATACATCAACATGTTCAGGAGGTCCAGAACTACAAACATGGGTCATTATAATGTCCATACAATAGATTTTAGACTACAAACTGCTCCAAGTGGATATTGAGGATGGGTAGGCTTCACCAGTGAGGAGGAGATGACAACAGAAACGGACGCAGCTCTGTTCTCTCTAAATGAACCTGATTGGTCGAGGAGTTCGTTGAACCACTGAAAATAACAACTTAACTCCCCTCTTTTGTGACCCATATTGCAGAGTCTGATGTACTATCTTCATGTTGACTCTGGTAAACAGGAAGCTACAATGTCAGGAAACAAGTAGGACTTTTATTAATATACTAATACAAATAAATACAACATTTGTGTGCCTGAGTTTGAGACAAAGAGAGAGAGAGACAGAGACAGAGGAGGAAGTTCTGTGCACTGTAGGCTACTGTATGTGTTACAGCATGTTGTCATGGTGATTTTAAACCGCTTTCTCACAAATCCAGTTGAGTTTGCTGTCACATGACATGTCATTCCAAGCCTTTAGAGGACTTTGGTCTTTGTGTATCTCAGCACAGTCCTCGTCCCCATTAAGACCTGCATTATCAGGCTGTTTGGAATACCAGTACCTAAAGGGTTAAAAACCGTCAGATATCATGGTTAATACCAGTAGCTACAGGGTTAAAAACAGTCAGACATCACAGTTACAACATCATAATACTAAATAATATGTTGACATCTTATAGTTAACTGCGTTGACTGCTATCATCAATATCAGTAACCTGCATAGGAACATGTTGAATGGAGCCTTATTAATAGATTAGTTATCATCTCTCACCTTGTGGTCAGTGGGGTGCCGTCCACCCATTTCCAGGTCCCCTCCTTAACAGAGTCAGTCAGACCAATCCAGACTCTCTTCTTGAGGTTGAAGAGAAATGTCTGTTGTTGAGAAAGATAAATTAGCAGATGTATATGTTTGATCATATCTACCCGCTGCACACCCATTCCCTCTCCCATTTCCTCTCCCATTCCCTCTCCCTCTCACCTGTTCCTTATCACTGTTTATCATCACCAGGTCTGCTCCTCTCTCCAGACAGTCCTTTCTGCTCTCCTTCCAGGTTTTAGACTCAGTAGACAGGAAGTACCAACTGGATTCAAACTTCTGCCAGCCTTCAGGACAGGTTTGAATATATTGATGACATACGCATTTCCTTCAATTTATCACACTGGACACTTAATGAAAGAACAGAGACTCATGATCAGTTGTGTGGTATTAATGATAATTTATTACTGTAGGTTTACTCACTGAGATTGGTAAGCCTCCCGCTAAGAAAATTTCTCTCAGTCTGTAGCTTGTCTCTCTCTTTAGTCATGGTGTTGTAACTGGTCTGTAGCTGGTCTCTCTTTTTAGTCAGGGTGCTGTAACTATTCTGTAGTTGATCTCTCTCTTTAGTCAGGGTGTTGTATCTGGTCTGTATCTGGTCTCTCTCTTTAGTCAGGTTGTTGTAGCTGGTCAGTAGCTGTTTGATCTCTGCAGATGAGTTGGTCTTATAGGCTAAGAAGCTCTTAGAGATCCCACCATCTGTTATAACAACAACAAAGTGTATCAATAAAACAGATAATCTGGTGAATTGTAGGTGAATGCTGGTGAATTGTAGGAATTATAACTTAAGACTTACAGTAGACAGACAGGCCTATGATCCCAGCCAGTAGAACACACAGCAGCCCCAGACACACTGCAGCAACTCTGAAGGATCTCTTCCCTGAGCTATCAGGCTCTGTGGACACAGGTACTGTACATAGCATCAATTAGACACAATAACACTTTTAAAGTGATGTTTTCTCACCCCATCTCTCTTCCTGTTGAGGGGGACTTGTGGTTGTTAAAGATACAACTTCTCACATTAACAGGAAATATAGTGGCCAGTTACAGTTAACCCCTAGCCTTGCTAACGGTATCCAGCTGGCTAATAGTAGTAGAATTCATATGTTTAAGACATTCGTAACATATACAAATTGTAATTCATAACACGTCATACAAAATGTAAATCGTAATATCATAGAAATATTCATTTGTAACATACAAAATGGATCATGGTGTCACATCCTGACCTTAGATAACCTTTTACTGTCTCTATTTGGTTTGGTCAGGGTGTGATTAGGGGTGGGCATTCTATGTTTTTGTTTTGTATTTCTATGTTTTGGCCGGGTATGGTACTCAATCAGGGACAGCTGTCTATCGTTGTCTCTGATTGGGAACCATACTTAAATAGCCCTTTTCCCTCCTTTCCTTGTGGGAAGTTAACTTTGTTTGTGGCACATAGCTTCACGGTTGTTTTGTATTGGTTATTGTTTTTGTCGGCGTCATCCTAAATAAAAGGAATATGTACGATCACCACGCTGCGCTTTGGTCCTCTTCATTCCACGGCCGTGACACATGGACATCCACAAATTGACACATATCATATGAAACCTATCATATTACACTAAATGGAGAGACTCGGATTTATGTACATAATAATAACAAATGCAATGAGACCAGATGGAAATACACAGTGGAGATTTGCATTGGACTTTTTGAACATAAAAATAAATGTTTCTGCAGTTAGTAAACATCCTAAAATACAGAGACTCGAACATTTCAGATCATTTAACCTCTAGTCTTAAAGGAACAACCTTCCTTTATGAGATGTAGTATTTATGTATCCTTTTCCATAAGTATATCAATTCCAAAGCGTCCCTTGTGAAGTAAGACCTATATTTGGAAGACACATTGTATTCCGTTTTTTAATATTAATAATCTGTTTGTTACAGTTTATTTTACTCAGTTGACTTTTGAAGTCTTGGAGCATGGGGCATCGGCCAACCGCATCACATTAACATAGGCACAATTGTTTATGCGGCAAGTTGTAGGAGAATAACCATTAGTTTAAACTTCCATGTGTGTCTCTATGACTGTGGTGTATTTACCAGTGTTCTGAGATTCAGGTTGTTTATCTGTGCTCCTGTTCACAGTATCCTGTCCACAGCTCTCCCTGTCTACAGTAGCATAAATATCCTCAGACTGCTCCATATAAAGGCTAATTCTAATTGCCCCCTTAAAATATACTTTGGTACTTTATGGA
The DNA here is from genome assembly GCF_045791955.1 of Oncorhynchus clarkii lewisi. Lineage (NCBI taxonomy): Eukaryota > Metazoa > Chordata > Actinopteri > Salmoniformes > Salmonidae > Oncorhynchus > Oncorhynchus clarkii. The sequence continues at coordinate 100,183 of NW_027261006.1, forward strand.
TCTACACACAGTACAATGGACAGTATATTCTGTGATATACTGTATCCTGTTAAACAGCTGCTTTAGTTTATCAGTCTGCTGTGTCTGAAAACGTACAGTGTTATAGGTGTAGGGAGGACTTCACACCTGAGAACGTACAGTGGTTTGAGAAGACAACAACCTCCAGAAAGAGACACAACAGCAGATAGACACCATGATGAGTGTGTGGGTATGTAGCAGACAGGTCCACTGTTGCTTGGTGCATTGTGTTGCCGTTGGTAACCTACACGTTGTCCCTTGAACAGTGAAGGTTGTGAGTCATTCTCACCTGCTATTAGCATTGATTTTGTGTGAGTGAGTTTCCTCTAAGTACTGTTCTGCCATCTGTGTGGGTCCAGGTAACACTGTTTAATGTATTTAATCACATTTAATCAGGAAGCTGGTAGACCTTGTTAAAACTTCTTATTGCTGCAGGGGCAGTATTGAGTAGCTTGGATGAAAAGGTGCCCAGAGGTGCCCAGAGTGAACTGCCAGCTCCTCAGTCCCAGTTGCTAATATATGCATATTATTATTAGTTTTGGATAAAAAACCCAGGAACAAAATCCAACCAGAAAGTGGCAAATCTAAGGTTTGTAGGTTTTCAACTCATCACCTATTGAATACACAGTGAGATATGGGTCAGTTTGCACTTCCTACGGCTTCCACTCGATGTCAACAGTCTGTAGAACCTTGTCTGATGCTTCTACTGTGAAGTGGGGCTGAAGGAGACTGGAATGAGTAAGGTCTATCATGAGCTGACCATGCTCTGACCATGCGCGTTCACATGAGAGGGAGCTCTGTTCCATTGCACTTCTGAAGACAATGGAATTCTCTGGTTGGAACATTATTGAAGATTTATGTTAAAAACATCATAAAGATTGATTCAATACATCGTTTGACATGTTTCTACTGACCGTTACAGAACTTTTTGACATTTTGTCTGCTTTAGTGAACGCGCTTCCTGACTTTGGATTTGTTTACCAAACACGCTAACAAAAATAGCTATTTGGACGTAACGAACAAAACGAACACTTCTTGTGGAAGTGGGAGTCCTGGGAGTGCATTCCGACGAAGATCAGCAAAGGTAAGTGAAGATTTATAATGCTATTTATGAGTTTTGTTGACTGCACAATTTGACAGGTAACTGTATGGCTTCCTTTTGTGGCTGAACACTGTTCTCAGATTATAAAATATTGTGCTTTTGCCGTAAAGCTTTTTGAAATCTGACACAGCGGTTGCATTAAGAAGAAGTGTATCTTTAATTCTATGTAAAACATGTATCTTTCATCAAAGTTTATGATGAGTATTTCTGTTATTTGATGTGGCTCTCAGCAATTTCTCCGGATATTTTGGAGGCGTTTCTGAATATAGCGCCAATGTAAACTGAAGTTTATGGATATAAATATGAACTTTATCGAACAAAACATATAAGTATTGTTTAACATGAAATCCTATGAGTGTCATCTGATGAAGATCATCAAAGGTTAGTGATTAATTTTATCTCTATTTCTGCTTTTTGTGACTCCTGTCGTTGGCTGGAAAAATGGCTGTGTTTTTCTGTGATTTTGCGGTGACCTAACATAATCGTGTGGTGCTTTCGTTGTAAAGCCTTTTTGAAATCGGACACTGTGGTGGGATTAACAAGAAGTGTATCTTTAAAATGGTGTGAAATACTTGGATGCTTGAGGAATTTTAATTATGAGATTTCTGTTGTTTGAATTTGGCGCCCTGCACTTTCACTGGCTGTTGTCATATTGATCCCGTTAACGGGATTGCAGCCATAAGAAGTTTTAAAGAACATTGTTCCTTAATTTATTAATCTGTGCTTTGTTATTCTTATTATTAAAGTGATGAGCATAGGTGGGGTGGCAGCGTAGCCTAGTGGTTAGAACATTGGATTAGTAACCGGAAAGGTTGCAAGATCAAATCCCTGAGCCGACAAGGTACAAAATCTGTCGTTCTGCCCCTGAACAAGGCAGTTACACCATCATTGAAAATAAGAATGTGTTCTTAACTGACTTGCCTAGTTAAATAAAGGTAAAATAAAATTTAAAAAATAGGTTAATAATTGGGCCCACTTTTTTTGGGAAAATCACATGACATTTTTCCAATAAAACTAATGAAGAATAATTTTAGAGATTACAGTATGTCTACATACTCTCCTCTAAATCTAAAAAGAACGATTATTTGTCTTATTTTTTCTCTCTTCCTCATTCTATTAATTTTCTTCTTCCTCCTCTGTCTCTGACACTAAGGCTCTATCTCAATTAATATCTCTTCTCCACCTATCTCCTCACCTCCTCATATCTACTCCTATGGTCTCCTCTCCTCCTATTTCCTCTCCTCCGTATCACTGTATCCAACGATCAGCATAGTAATTACTACCAGATAGCTAATGTTAGTAGAATTCATATGGTTAGGACGTACGTAACATATTGTATGTTTTTGCAAATTTGTAACATATCATACACATTATCATTTGTAACATATCATACAACATGGTTGATGGGCATCCACAAATTGATACATACCATATGAAAGGTAATATATCATATTAAAATGGAGTATCTCTGATTTACGTACAGAATAATACTAAATGTTTTGAGACTAGGTTGGAAATACACAGTGGCGAGTTACAGGACATACTGAAGGACTTTATCAGCATAGTAATTACTAAACTACCAGAAAAACAACGAGAGAGAGAGTTTCCAATCACGTTCCTAAAAATGTATGTTTTGACTCATGGATGTCATTCCATGAGAACTGTAGATGTATTTTAGAAGCCACATACTATTTGCATTTGAAAATGTAATGGAAAGAGAGAGAGAAAAAACATGTGTTGATAATGGTATGCTCATCTTAGAGAGTGTCTTTAAAGCTGTAAAAACATAGGACTATGTCTATATTTGAGGAGGATATTTGTATTACAGTGTCTGACTGTCTGGATCTCTGTTTTGTTTAGGTACTGGCAATCTCACCTGTTTAGTGTGTAGTGTGTAGCGTGTGTGTGTGTATGTGTGTGTGTGTGTGTGTTCATGCCATCTTACCTGAAGAAACAACTCCATCTCTTGGACTGGGCTTGAAGGCTCTTACGTTGGCATATATTTGGCCATCAATGTCTGTGTTCTTCATGGTATCAGGCTCATCGTCTTCAAATCCGTCTGGGATTTCATAGACTCCCTCTGACATCTTAACACACTTGTGATCAAATACAGTAACTTCTACTTCTAACCTGAACTCTAATATACATCTATAGCTGTGTCTTCTTCCTGCACTGTCCTGCGTCTGTGTGATTTATGGTAGTGAAACTCTTTATCAGTCTACCACAGTGGATGATAAATTGTGAAATCGACACAACACTGGCCAACACGTGACTTGCACCAACCTTAGTTTGATAATAAACTACACTGTATGACTATATATTGTGCTATATGGTGTATGTGTGAATTCAAAGGATCACAATTTTGGATCTGCTGAAGTAAATTGGGTTCCTGTTAATTGACATATACACTGTACACTACATATATCCTAACTGAGTTTACAGCACTCATAGCCTTCAAATGGAGACCATATGGCTCTCACTCTGTGACCAGTGTTGTAGGGGGAAGTTGCCCCTAGACGCTGATTTTAGGTCTGTTTAAAATTTCCACCACAAATGGTTAAGATTGGGGGTGGGAAACCTGATCCTAGATCTGTACCTAGGGGAAACTTCCCCCTGTGTTGTGACTGGCCACCAATGACCAAAGGGGTCTTTGTTCTATCTATGCTGACTCTGAAGAATTACCCAGAATGAAAAAGCAGAAGTTCTGACAATATCTCCATAGTTTCAGATTTAAGGGAAATGAAAGAAGAATAAATAGCCTCCACATGATTTATTTTAAAAAGTTGATATTTCCACCCATAACATATTGGTTACATCTAATGACACAACTCTCTCTGCACTGATTCCAATGTTCCACATGACATCTATCTACATGAACTATTATACAACTCTACAGCTCTACTCTATTCCACAGGAGGAGAGAAAGCATCACACAGACCCTTAGATAGATACAGGGACAGAGTCAAAGGTGTCCCTCTGTTGGACGTAGTACTAACTACAGGCTCAAGGTCCTGGAGTGGCCTAGCCAGTCTCCAGACCTGAACCCAACAGAAAATATTTGGAGGGAGCTGAAAGTCTGTATTGCCCAGCGACAGCCACGAAACCTGAAGGATCTGGAGAAGGTCTGTATGGAGGAGTGGGCCAAAATCCCTTCTGCAGTGTGTGCAAACCTGGTCAAGAACTACAGGAAATGTATGATCTTTGTAATTGCAAACAAAGGTTTCTGAACCAAATATTAAGTTCTGCTTTTCTGATGTATCAAATACTTATGTCATGCAATAAAATGCAAATTATTTACTTAAAAATCATACAATGTGAGTTTTTGGATTTTTGTTTTAGATTCCGTCTCTCACAGTTGAAGTGTAACTATGATAAAAAATTACAGACCTCTACATGCTTTGTAAGTAGGGAAACCTGCAAAATTGTCAGTGTGTCAAATACTTCTTCTCCCCACTGTATATCTTAACCTAAAAGAATCCGAAGAAGAGGTTTTTGCTCTAGACAGTGTAATTACTAAAATCGATAAGTAGGAACAGGTCCGTAACCACCTGAAGGTAACTGGCCAGTACCACAAATAAACTAACTTAACTTCTTGACGCAACCCATCCCGTTACCAGGATAATTCTCATCAACAACCGCTGAATTGCAGAGCGCCACATTCAAAAAATATATGAAATCATAAGTGCAATCTATTAAAACACAGTTTAGCTTTTTGTTAATCCACCTGTTGTGTCAGATTTTGAAAATGTGCTTTACAGTGAAAGCAATCCAAGCGTTTGAAAGTTTATGGATCACTAGACAAAATATTATGAACACCTAGCATCAAAGTAGCTCGGTCACGAAAATCAGAAAAGCAATCCAATGAATCGCTTACCTTCGATCTTCGGATGTTTTCACTCACGAGACTCCCAGTTACACAATAAATGTTCATTTTGTTCCATAAAGATTATTTTTATATCCAAAATACCTCCGTTTGTTTGGCGCGTTATGTTCAGGATTCCACAGGCTCGAGCGGTCACGACAACGCAGACAAAAATTCCAAATAGTATCCGTAATGTCCACAGAAACATGTCAAACGTTTTTTATAATCAATCCTCAGGTTGTTTTTAAAATATATAATCGATAATATATCAACTGCGACTGTCTCTTTTTCAGTAGGAGAGGGAGAGACAATGGCTGCCCAAGCTCTGTTGCGCAAGAAAAACTCATGCGGACACCTGACGCGATGTTATCTTTCTCGTTGATTTTTCAAAATAAAAGCCTGAAACTATGTCGAAAGACTGTTGACACCTTGAGGAAGTGATAGGAACAGGAATCTGGTTGATATCTCTTTAAATGGAGCGAAGGCAGGCTATGGAACATGGAGCTTTCAAAATAGAAGTCACTTCCTGGTTTGATTTTCCTCAGAGCAATATCAGCTCTGTTATATTCACAGACAATATTTTGACAGTTTTGGAAACTTTAGAGTGTTTTCTATCCTACTCTGTCAATTATATGCATATTCTAGCATCTGGGCGTGAGAAATAGACCGTTTACTTTGGAATGATATTTTTCCAAACATAAAAATAGTGCCCCTAGCTGAAAGAGGTTAATATTGTGACCTAAGTATAATTGGTCGATTCTTATGAAGGGATATAAAATAGATACGTGAGAAAGAATGGTTATTCTGACTATTTCATGAAACTAGGGTCTTATTAATACACTCTGGGTTATGGGTAGAATAATTTAAATGGTTAATTGAATAATTCAATCATAAACATTCGTTCAAGAGTCGTGTCTAATAATAAAATCCAAGGGAAATTTGTTTCCAAGTAGAGTTAAGAACAGTGACTAGAATAACATTCTAACTTAGTCAACCATCAGAGTAAATCCTCAAAGGAGAAAGGTTTATTACTTGTGTGAGAGATAGATATATTGATCGGTCGAAATTCAACAGAAACAACTTAATTTGATTTCTGTCTGTCTCATGAAACTAGAGCCTTACAATCTCTGGGTTACAGATAGAGCTGATTAACAAATTCATGGGTGAGACCTAATAATAATCTAAAAGTCATGAGTGATTATTCCGATTTTCTTAGTGGGTAACAATGAGAAAGGTTAACCAATAATGGGGAGTAAATCCTCAAAGGAGGTTCCGGAATTAACCAGAGATGAGGGATATGTGGAGTCTAAGGATAAAATGAACATTTATTTTGGCCCAAAATGGAGAAAAAGTATGAATTTGATGGACGTCTAGATGTAGAAAAGTTAGAAACCATGATGCATAAAATGTGTGGGGAGAAGGCAGGGAAGTTGCAGGCAGAAGGACTAGACACAGCTAGGGTTGGCTAGCTGAAGCCAGAGAGAGAGAGTTACCTGTACCAGTTGTTGTGAAATGAAATGGTGGAAATCTATGTCTGCATCTTAATCAGAAGTTTTAAAGGGGAAGATGTTTGTGCATCAGTGGAGGCTCCTCAGATGAGGAAGGGCAGAACCATCCTCCTCTTTGAATTTCATGATTTAAAAAACAAACATTTTTAGACCAAAATATATACTAAATGTGTTCACGTCACAAAATAATTGATTAAAACAGATTGTTTTGCAATGAAGGTCAACAGTAGCCTCAGCAACACTATGTTGGGTAGCACCATGGTGTAGCCGGAGGACAGCTAACCTCCTTTTGGAGGCTCTTGGTTCTCACCCCCTTCCATAAACTTACACATAAATTATGACACCTTCTGGAGGATGTCCTCCAACCTATCAGAGCTCTTGTAGCATGAACTGACATGTTGTCCAACTTAACAAAGGATCAGAGAATGAATCTAGTACTGAAAGCATAAGCTACAGCTAGCTAGCACTGCAGTGCATAAAATGTGGTGAGTAGTTGACTCAAAGAGAGAGAAAGACTATAGTTGAACAGTTTTTAACAAATTCATTTCTTCAAAAATGAAGGAGAAGCAAGAGAGAGAGAGTCATTTTCTTTTTCAGTTTCACTCACTTAGCTATCAAATGAAGCTAGCTAGTTTAGCCAACTCAAAACATCCTGCTCAAATAGAAGGCTGCTATGTTAGCTAGCTGGCTACGTCTATCCAACACAACACTGGAACTCTTTCAAGTCAAGCTAAGAGTTTGGTTGTTTTCATACATTGCCAAAGGGGCCTGCAGGTGTAACTGCTAAACTGCTTAGTGACTGTAATGTTACTGCATGATTGTAGCGGTTTTACTAACACATTATATTAGCTATTTTGACTAGGACGTTACAATAGCTAATATGGTGACAACGATGTAGGCTGTGTGCAGCGATTAGAATACGGTTTGGCTTGGAATGTTTTCACCTGGTCACATACAGCTGATGTATTGTGCATTGAAGTTCACAAACAAAGAGAAAAGATGAGAGGAGAATGGCGCATAGATGCGAGAAGGACTACAAACTGGCTGCTAAGAAAGTGAACTGTGCTCAAAAGTGTATTCATTTAGCCGATTTTGTTGAAAAACGTTTCTTAAATTAAAGCAAATGGAATGAAATGGGGATAAACATACCTGGATTTGTCCTATAGAAACGCTTGTTTCCAACTGTTGGACTAATGATTACACCCTACATAAGTTGGATGGAGGCAAGAGTGTGCAAGGCGGTATTGAATGTGTCACTGTCTGTCCACGTCTCACTGTCTGTCACTGGACCTGTGAAAACCTACATTGTAAACCTTCATTCATAGGGTGTAACAACCACATGATGTGTGTAGGGAAAATTTGAGTATCACGTAGTAGCCTAAACCTATGTCACGTATCCCTCCGGAACTGTGTCATTACTTACACCTGGTCGCCATTCCCACTGATTGTAAATGTTTAAATGTGCCATTTGGTTTCCATTGGGCTGTTGATTATTGTTACAATGTCTGTTGGTCGTGTGAGTACCTGAGCTGTGATGTTTAGGCTTGCAAGCCACTTGTATTGTTCAGATGATGACTGGTTTCATCCCCTGTGTTATCTTTGTGCGCCCCGTGTATTTATCAAATCAAATCAAATCAATTTATATAGCCCTTCGTACATCAGCTGATATCTCAAAGTGCTGTACAGAAACTCAGTCTAAAACCCCAAACAGCAAGCAATGCAGGTGTAGATGCATGGTGGCTAGGAAAAACTCGCTAGAAAGGCCAACACCTAGGAAGAAACCTAGAGAGGAACCAGGCTATGAGGGGTGGCCAGTCCTTATTGTATGTATGTCTGCATTCTGTCATTAAGTGTCCAGCGTGATACATTGAAGGAAATACATGTTATCATCTTGTAGAAAAACCTCTCCTGAAGGCTGGAAGAAGTTTGAATCCAGTTGGTACTTCCTGTCTACTGAGACTAAAACCTGGAAGGAGAGTAGAGCGAGAGCGAGAGCGAGAGAGAGAGAGAGAGAGAGAGAGAGAGAGAGAGAGAGAGAGAGATGACCAAACAAATAGGTATATATTTATATTTATCTTCCTCAACAACAGGAGATTCTCTTCAAACTCAACAAGAGAGTCTGGATTGGTCTGACTGACTCTGTTACTGAGGGGACCTAGAGATGGGTGGACAGCACCCCACTGACCACAGTGTAAGGTGTAAGACTGATTCTCTGTGTTGTTCATACTCTAGGTTCTCCATACTCAACTGGTGGACTAACACTGACCACAGAGTTAGAGCAGTGGCGATTCTATACCATTTCAGATTGGGGGGGCCAAGCTGGGGCCAGTTCTACTGTTAGAGGGGCCAGTTACATTAGATGTTATTGTTGTCATCTAGTTTTCTTCACTGCATTGCAGGCATTAGCAGGCAAAAGACCATGTCCATAATCATTCAACAATTTATTTGCATTTCCATTATAATTTAATTTGCAATACATATTCAGTATCAGGTCACATCAACTGCATTCTCCGGTTTTTGTGTTTTTTTTGCAAAAAGATCAGCAAATTCATCTAGACTCCAGGCCTTTGCCCTCCTTGACTCAATACTTAATACACCTAAATTGCTTAATCTGACATTGTGGTCCTGAGATAGGTTTTCACCAGCTTTAGTGCAGAAACACTCAGTTCACAAGAAGCAGTACTGACAGGGATTGAAACAGCTATCTTGCAGAGTTTAAAAAACGAAAAGAAAACTTCTTTATACGGCTCAATGAATAATGCCAGCTCTACTACACCGGAGGGTCTCTGCATGCCACTCTGTATTTTCCTTTCTAAAATTCTTCTGAACTGATGTAGTTCAAGCCCCAAGTCCTCAATATTGTATTCATACATTCTAGCAAATGGAAACAGGAACTTCTCTTTGAGAAACACATCACTTGTAGTGTTTACAGTTTGGATGCCATTCATTATGTCACAGTTTTTGCTAGGGAACCTTCTGTTAAGCTCATATATGATCTAAAACAGGGTAGAAAAGGGTTGTACGAAAACGGCCTTTTTCTTGTTCTGAATCTGATCTCTGACCCACTGTACTGAGTACACAGTCTCCATTCAATTGAGAGCTTAGCTTTTTGGTCGTTTTGCAGGGGGGAGTATTGCAGTATCACATTGCTCAGCTGTGTTCAACACTCCATTCCATAGGTCATCAAAAAATGACTCATCCCTGTAGTCATTCAACGTTTGCACTAAATCAACAGCCTTTGACAGGTCAAGTGATGAAGACTGTAGCATATCTGATAGAGATTTTGCTTCTCCAAACACGTTATGGAGTGTAACAAGGCACATAATGAATTGTAAATCTACCTGTGCAAGCAGACCTCATGCCTCAACAGATCTGTCACCATTGTGTTCTTGGACTATATCTTGCAGGACTCGCTTAATGGCAGGTAATCTATCCATAATAGTATGTAGAGCCATATTTCGACATGCCCAATGTCGTGTCTTTGGCTTCATTAAACTGAAGATGAATCTTTATCAAATAACTCTAATTATTATTACGTGATTAAACTTATTATTCATGTAACTGTAATTAACTAGGAACTCGGGGCACCAAGGAAATGATTCGGATTACAAAGTTATAATTTTCCTAATATAACTTTCAGATATTTTAATATCTGATCTCTTAGTCTTCTGATTAATGACGTATTCTTTACCTCACGTTAGTCTCATTCCAAACGTCGTAAATTGTTGGTTATCTGCATGAACCCAGTCTTCACTATGAGTCATCCATACATCAATTGTCTTAAATCATTTATTTACTAACTAAGTAATTCACAGAAATGCATAAATAAGCAGTAGATAGTTTCAAGGATATGATAACGGAGTTTCCCTGGTGGAATAAACTGGCATCGCAGCTTGGTGTACAAAAGGGAAGTGGGGGTCGACTGAGATAAGACAACACACAGTTGATAATTATAACAATTGAAATGCTAATCCTTTGCACATGAACGCTCACTCATTCGGGAACAATTGCAATCAATATATATTTACGCTCAGTGTGTCGTCGGGATCTCTGTTGAAAAGTTTGTTTCTGTTGGAGAGTTTGTCCGCACTCTCTCTGTCACTCTTTCTCTGTCGTGGTTAGCATGGATAGTTCAGAGTGACATTCATTCATGTCGTTATAGAATAGATGTTTCGGCGGTTGTCGGTCTTTGCGTTCAATGATACCGAATTCCTAGCTGCAGACTAGTAATTAATATCAAAGACTTGTTCTTACTCTGTCGGAATCGATAGTCTAAGAGTTTATCCACGTGGTGTGGTTAAAAGATTCAGCAATCGACTCAAACCTTAGCTTATACTCAGGTGTATGGTCTCTACTCAAACCTTGGCCCTCTTGTTATCGAGGTAAGCTGGTCTGCAACCTTTAGCCATCTCGTAATTGAGGTATGCTTGGTCTGGTGATAGAAAACCCGGGTGGGGGTTTTATTCAGAAGAGCAGAAAAGGGCCTGTCCCAGGACGCCAGACCATAACTGTGCTCATGGGCGGTCCTTTGATTTAGTTAAACTCCAAAGGGAATTGAGGTTTCCTTCATTAAACAGTCCAAAATCACAAACAATATCATCTTCACTCATTCATCTTATAAACAACAATTAGATGTAAGCCTCATATCTGAGGCTATTGTATAAACAGCATTATGGTAATGTGGCCATATTGTCTCCCATGAGTTTCACAAAATTGTGCCAAATGGACCAGTTCGTAGCTGGATTCTTCACAGATCTTTTATACCTTCTCCAGAACATAAATATTGTTCGGACCTCAAGTTCTGTGAGGTGGAAGAAATTCCTTTGTTCTCTCTATGAAACTCACTCTCTCTCTATACTGTGGCCATGAGGAGATAATCTCCTCCAGGAATTTACAACCTCTCTGACCACAGCAGCCTGGTTGTAGGAGACAGAGAGAGGGGGATGGTGCTCGCTGTACCCAAAGAGGGAAACATCATGACACCAGCGAGTGTCACTTAGTCTCTGAAGCTCTCTAGGTGCACCTGGGTACATCTCTTTTTGTATGCTAAGCCACTTTTGATGCACATATGACCCAGATCTGAAGACGTAAAGTCTTTCTAGTAAGGAGAAGAACTGTCTGACCGCAGGGACAGCTTTGACTGTATCCACTATAACTAAGTTTAGAGAGTGTGCACTGCAGTGGATGTAAAAGGCTTTGCTTGTTCTTTAATTCGTGCCTGGACACCTGAATGCTTGCCACTCATAACGGAAGCACCGTCATATCCTTGGCCTACTAGGTTGGTTTTGTATTCAAGACCATGACTTTCTAATACGTGTATGATTTTGTCAGTAAGCCCTGCTGCATCTAGTCAATCAGCCCATTCAAAGTGGAGAAAGCTCTCATGGACAGCTCCTCTGAAATAGTACCTGAGTACTAGAGATCTGCTCCTTTTTTTAAACACCTTTTGTTTCGTCTGCCATTATGCTAAAGACCTTCCCTGTCTTTCATTTCTTCTATCATTTTTGTTCGAACCATGTCGGCCAAACAACTCAGAACCTCATTCTGAATCCCTTTGCTTGTATATTTTGCATTATGAATAGAAGTCAACCTTTTTTTCACAGTTGTGTCATGCTTAGCTATTTCTAGGATTGCCATGAAGTTCCCTTTATGTGTCCTCTTTGTGCAATGTTTTGTGTGGCTGTAAGTAGTAGTACTTCTATTGTTTTAATATAGTCCCGATTTTTCTTGAACCTGTTTGTTGTGTTCCTTGTTTAGGGCATTTACCAGTGTTTCATTACTTTGTACAGCGTTCTGATAGTCTCTCCATGTAATCCTTGCTTGTTTGTGCTGCTCAGACCTCTTGCATGAATTGCAAATCCCCCCTCTTTGTAAGTTGCCTTCTTCCAGTTGTTAAAACCCAATTGTGAATCAAATTACAGTCTCTGAGACTTTGGGAGGGCTAAAATGCCTGCAGGCGTAACAAAACACAGAGTCTGATTTATTGGAATATTCAAGCCAGGGATGGATATGGTACCAGGCTGCATTGAAGCTCCTCCTCCGATCTCCCATCAGAGTTCTTGGGTATATGTTCATCATTGGCTGCACCGGTGGTTTCCTCCCGGGATTTGCTGATATCTGCCAAAGAAAAAAATATATAATTAAATGTATCTGGGTAATTTTAGATATACCATTGCCACCAGGCAACTTCTGAAATCCATATGATATCTATATCACAAGCCCAATAGCATGTTAAATAAGAATGAATTTCAATCACAAACCGACTCATTTCATTTCAAACCGACTCACACCATATAAACTGACTAATTGCACTGCTTTACAAGTAACCACAGATTTATTCAACATCACAAACCTGACGGTCCACTGCTTGTGGACGCACGAGGAACCTCTGTTGGTGTCTCACTCTTAGCCTCTACCTCAGCCTCAGTCTCTCCATCTGTCTCACTTCCCTGCTCTACTATGCCTTCACTCTCAGTCTCTCCAATGGACAAGTCTTCCTGCTCTCTCTCTGCAGGCTCTATGCTCTCTCTTGCGCTCTCCACACCTCTGGCTCTGTCTCACTGTCTGCCTTGTCTTTTCTTTGGAAGAAGGACATGATGCTTATTAATTAATTGACTTAAAATAACTGACTTGCTAGGTAACTACCCTTTATATCCAACCGTTTTACATTACAATGCTTTTACGGAGTGTGGTTTAAGTAAAAACACTCAGCACCCTGAGTTAGTTGATCATATATTGTATCCCTTTTCCTACTGCCACAAAGTAACAAACGGCCAGGTTAAGATAAACTAATCTAACGTTACACCTCTGTAATGCATTTAATACTAATACAACATTTTAACAATTTTACTCACCTCTATATTTCCTTCTTTGTGCTTGAACTCTAATTTTCGTGCGGAATTTCTTACTTCTGAATAGAAAAAAAAATTGCAGATGCATGTGGTACGATACTGTTGTGTTCCGCCTAAAGCCGTCCCTCTAGAAAATCTGTGGGTTAAATTAGTGTTCCGCGTTGCCACTGTCTAATAACAGATGTAAAAAAATAATGATAGCAAAAATTAGTTATGTAAAAATGATTTCATAATCCACATTTAGGGTGGCCACAAGGGGGTCCAAAATTGTGTGGAAGCCCCCACAGGATGATTCAGGTTTTTACCCCTTGTGACACACAGTGTTTCCCCTTTTTTACCCCTTGTGACACACAGTGTTTCCCCTTTTTTATCCCTTGTGACACACAGTGTTTCCCCTTTTTTATCCCTTGTGACACACAGTGTTTCCCCTTTTTTATCCCTTGTGACACACAGTGTTTCCCCTTTTTTATCCCTTGTGACACACAGTGTTACCCCTTTTTTATCCCTTGTGACACACAGTGTTACCCCTTTTTTATCCCTTGTGACACACAGTGTTACCCCTTTTTTATCCCTTGTGACACACAGTGTTTCCCCTTTTTTATCCCTTGTGACACACAGTGTTTCCCCTTTTTTATCCCTTGTGACACACAGTGTTTCCCCTTTTTTAACCCTTGTGACACACAGTGTTTCCCCTTTTTTATCCCTTGTGACACACAGTGTTTCCCCTTTTTTATCCCTTGTGACACACAGTGTTACCCCTTTTTTATCCCTTGTGACACACAGTGTTACCCCTTTTTTATCCCTTGTGACACACAGTGTTACCCCTTTTTTATCCCTTGTGACACACAGTGTTTCCCCTTTTACCTGTGCTAGAACTGTAATGCAAGGTGTCCTCAGGGCTAAAGTCACCAAGGACCAGAAAAACCAGTGCTGCGTCATACATGGGTGGTTCCATAAAAAAACTTGTGCGTATCGACATAACAATGGTAAAAAAGAGAGAAGAAGATTAAGAGCTTTTTCTCAGAACTTGGCCTCACAAAAAAGGATTCCATAACATTGAGTGACCAGAACTGAACTAACAGGTAGGAATGGAACATTTCTTTCTGTCAACGCCTGTACATCCAGTTCTCTACAGATTATTTCACAAGCAAAATACACTAAAAATGAATGATTTAAGAATGATCATAGTGGTAACTTTGCTCTCTCACAGAGTACAGTATAACAGTGAGTGATAATTCAAATTTACTAACTTGCGAGAACAGAGAGCACAAATACATTTGATGGCAGATATTACAAATGTCACATGTAATTTCATTTATTTTCAAGGTCTTCCAATTGTACCTCTCAATATGAATGCCTCAGGAACAGGCACAGTAGGACCTGAGCTGTGTTGGAATACTCATACTAACCGCACTAACCGTACTATTTGTGACGGAAATTTAGTATGTAGTCTGCTTATTGGTCATAGTATGGATATAGTTAGTATGCCACAGGTCCCGGATGTCGTACTACATTAGTCAAAATAGGAAGTATAACAAGCAGTGGACACTATTTCTGTGCTTTTGGGGCTCATAATGCAATTCTTCAGAAAATGGGCGTGGCTTCACAACATTTTCAGATTTGTAGAAAATGGCAAAAATATGCCGTCCGATGAGAGCAGACACCAATGCATTGCTTTAAGTAATTATGACATATTTTAAGAAAATGTTCAGCAATGTAATAATGTAATGACTTTTCAAATAAATGACGTTACACATTATGTTGGGTGACAATTTGTTAGGTACGCTAGCCTTACGAACCGCATAGCATATCATTGCAGCAGTTGCTTGTATGTACCGGAATGTTAGCTGGCTACCTAACGTTAGTTGGCTACTAATACATCAAACCACATTAACTATATGCTATCTAACTAACTACCCAACATTTACTGACTTTACTATTCAGGTCATTCTTAGGTTAGTTAAGTGGTATAGTCATTGTGCGTTCTCATTGGACATTGTTAATGAAGTTGTAAGATGTCTAGCTAGTCATTTGTTAGCTATGCTAACAAGCTAGCAAGAAGTTGCATAGCAACAGCAGGCAAAGCGCTAGACAGGCAAAGCTCTAGTACACTCTACTGAAAGGATACCGTTCGTTTACAGTATACTAAAATTAAATTATAGTATGTAGTATGTACTCATTAAGTATGTAGTATACAGTATGTAAGTATGAGTATTCGAACACAGCACTGGTTTCTTGTTGAAACTAACTGTAACCTTTTACTTCCTTCTTCAACGTCACTAGATGGAAATCAATAACATACACAAAAAGAAGACAATCGTCTTTTCTGTTATTTTCCTACTTGTTTTGATGGTAATCTTAGTTTTAATCTTCGGCATACCCCATTCAAAGGTGAGATATTTGACTTTTTTTGTATTTATTTTTTAATTTTTTTTTAATGATTACATATTAAATTGTCATTGTTTGCCCCTACATCAGATCAGCGTTTCCAAACTTTAGTACAGTTTGCCATAAGTCTCATGAATGGAAACGTGTCTAAATAATGTCACTGTTACAGGATGGAGAAACTGAGAATGGAGGCATTCAAGATGGAGGGATGCAAGATGGAGGGATTCAAGATGGAGGGATGCAAGAGATTCTACCTCTAGACATGGTCCGTTCTTCTGTTGATGACAAATATGATGGGTGCAGAGATTTAATGTTATGGGCGGTTGAAAACATGTACCTCTTCGATGAGTTAAACACTAATCCTCAATTCAATACATCCTGGAACATAGCAAAACCACACGCTATACCACATGGAGACAGTTTGAATACAGAGCATTCTATTGCTATCTATTTGTATACAAAAAACATACCAGGATCAAATTCCAAATCAATGTACCTGGACTTTAACAAAGCAGTTCAAGAGGGTCATTCTGCATATATGACATCATCATTCAAGTACCATGCACTGTATTTCTACCTGACTGATGCCATTCAGATTCTTAGAGAAAGACAAGAGACATGTAAGGAAACCTTTCACAGAACCAACAAGAAGTTTGATCAGAGTGTTCTCAACCACGAGATCCGTTTCGGCACCTTCGCCACAAGCTCTTTAAGATCCGACTTAACCAACTTTGGGAATGTGTCTTGCTTTGAGGTCCACACTTGCTTTGGTGCTGAGCTAACTTCTTACTCAGCCTTTCCTGAAGAGAG
Organism: Oncorhynchus clarkii lewisi; assembly: GCF_045791955.1. Lineage (NCBI taxonomy): Eukaryota > Metazoa > Chordata > Actinopteri > Salmoniformes > Salmonidae > Oncorhynchus > Oncorhynchus clarkii. The sequence continues at coordinate 116,722 of NW_027261006.1, forward strand.
ACAAGTTTTAATTCCTCCATATGAGATTTTTGAAGTCACCAAAATCCAGACAAAGTCACCAGTGAATAACCTGTTGTGTGAAGTCGTCTACACACTAAAGAGCAAGGGAACAGACACTGATCTGAATTGCAAATTGATTTTCAGTGGAGGAGAATCGAACATCATCAGAGCATCAGATACAGGCTACATAATACTCTATATTATGTTGATAACTACTGTATATTACTGATCATTACCACCACCTCTAACAATGAGAAGTAGCCTGATCTGACACAACAGCTGCCCCAGCTTCACAGTGTAGAGATTTTGGCTGTGTTCCAGGTCAGCTACATTGCAGACGCATGCCTAATCTCACACCTGTATAGGTCTTTAACATATCAACTAACCACATCATTTAGCAATCTGTTGCCCGACTACGCAGTCGATGATGTGGCACACAACCATTGGTTGATGCAATGCATTGTCTGCAATGTATTCGACCTGGAATGCAACCCCTGTTAATGCTTGTATTAACCTGCATTGATTGCTCGGTTGCATATTTTTTTTTACTGCTACTGTTTTGAAATGGTTGAGATTACATGTCTTGGTCACGTGTAATATTTTCTTGACCTTTGCTGGCATGTACACCGTGACCGCGGCTACCTACAGTACACCTGGCAGCTTTTGAGTTTTGGAAGGGGAGGGATTTTTCGGCCATACGTTGCACGCGACTTGCAGAGAGAGGGGGAGGGCTACCAAAGATGATCGTCCCTGGTTCCACCACTAGTCCAACATCTCAACCCCCCACAACCAACACTAGTAACTGTTTAGAGGCCAGTGCTCATGTAATAATTGGTTCTGAGTTGCCGAGATGAAGCCAAAGAGAACCAGCCACTATCATCACATCTGAGTGACATTGTGGTTAACATGATAAAGCTTTTTTCACATTACACCATTTTCAAAATCCTTAAAATCACCTTATGTTCTTGACTGTCATGCCTAATGGCTGTACAAAGAAATGACACGTCAGTACTGGCTTTAAAGCTTGCCTCACATTACATGGTTTACAAAATCCTTCACTTGTATTACCTTTCACACTATGCAAGTCTTGACAGGATTGCATGTGTCCCATCATGTCTAATCTGTAATGTATTATATCAGACAAACTGACTCAATTGAACCTAAGGTCAGTTCGTAACGGGTTGTAAGAATAACAAGAGTGAGGAGAAAATAAAACTTGGAGGGCTCTCTGAGGTTGAGTGAGAGGGTTGGGTGAGAGAGCACTGAGAAGGGTTAGTCGTTAACTTGGAGAGCTCTCTGAGGCTGAGTGAGAGGGTTGGGTGAGAGAGCACTGAGAAGGGTTAGTCGTTAACTTTGAGAGCTCTCTGAGGCTGAGTGAGAGGGTTGGGTGAGAGAGCACTGAGAAGGGTTAGTCGTTAACTTGGAGAGCTCTCTGAGGCTGAGTGAGAGGGTTGGGTGAGAGAGCACTGAGAAGGGTTAGTCGTTAACTTTGAGAGCTCTCTGAGGCTGAGTGAGAGGGTTGGGTGAGAGAGCACTGAGAAGGGTTAGTCGTTAACTTTGAGAGCTCTCTGAGGCTGAGTGAGAGGGTTGGGTGAGAGAGCACTGAGAAGGGTTAGTCGTTAACTTTGAGAGCTCTCTGAGGCTGAGTGAGAGGGTTGGGTGAGAGAGCACTGAGAAGGGTTAGTCGTTTTCTGTCTGTGAGGTCACTGGCCGTACGCCTCTCAGATGAGTGGGAGGAGACAAAATAAAGATGATTGATGCAGCTATAGTATCAAACCTAAATATCATGCAGCCTTTTCATGGGAGGGATATTCTGTCGGTTTCATTAGGTATGTTGTTCACCTGGAAAAACTGGTTTGAGGGACTCAAACACAACCAACACACATTGATAACATATAAGAACAATATAGGCCATAGGTTAATAGAGAGAAAGAACTATATGTAGGCTTCTGTCTGGTATGTGATTCTACCATAAGACTAAACACACGGGCCAAGTCCAACTCCCCATACTAACTAGTAAGCTGATGGATATGAGAAAATACAATGTTCTATAGTATGTGACATTTCTAATATTGAGTATGCTTTCAATGCCAGGACGTCATAATAATTTCAGTTTTTAATCTAGTGTTCTTCACTACATTCTATTGAGGAAGAGAATTGTCACTTCAGACCCAGATGATAATCAGCTGATAATAAGATAAGTGAATAGACTGTAGAAAACACATTCTCAGTATGGGTGAACCTAGTATGTTAATATTTGTTGCTTATTGTATACATTTTAACTAGACTGTACATTGTAAATAGCGTAGTAATAACCAGACAGATAGCCATGTAGCGTAATATTAATTAATGTAAGAGATCCAGCCGGCTCACCAGGCTCCATTCTAAATAGTGTGTAGTATGATCAGAACACAGTAGTTATAGTCAGTAGTAGTCAAGACAGATGTCAGACATGGTCTAAGTGGTTTGCCTAAGAGGCAGGTTGACAATTAACATCAAATAGTACAACAATCAAGGACATATTTTAGTCATTGACCTTTTTTTAATTGATCTGACGATCAATATTCATATGATTGTCTCACACCTGTTAATGGGCAACACTTATTTAGAAGTTGGATTCTGGGGAAATAAACATTTTAAATAGATGGTTGACAGATCCTTCAGTTTAGGTAGGCTGCAGTGACATGGAGCATTCTTCACAGTTACCAGAAGAGGAAAGCATTTCACTTAACCAGCTAAAGGCCTGATTGACAGAGAAAGCTCAGACTAGGGTTATTCAAATCCAGTCTCACACAGTAGGGATCAGTTCAGTGATTGCCTAAATTCAACACAACTGGTCTTCCAGGTAGGTTAAATTCAAAACATGATTTGCCTGGGCCCCTCCAGGACCACGGTTGCCTACAAGGTGCAGTACTTCCCAACACTCTCCTCTGGGTTCACCAGACAGGCACACCTGCATCAATTAGTCAACAATTTGATGATTAGTAGACTGAATCAGGTGTGCCAGATTAGGACCACTGAAAACCAAACACACACTAATGTACCCAGAGGCCTTTAGTTAAAAGGCACGGTTCATTCTGCACAGCAGCCAGAAGAGGGCAGTATTTAACTCCACCAGCTAAAGGGATGATTGGCAGACAACACTCTTTCTGTAGTGCTGCAGGTACTGCAGGATTTTCTCACAACTACAGACCACACTGAGCTACTTAGCTAACTGATCAGTTCAGTGATTGCCTAAATTCAACACCTGGTCTTCCAGGTTAAATGAAAAACATGAAGTGCCTGCAGCACTACAGGACCAGGGTTACTTACTAGCAGTACCTCACAACCCTCTCCTCGGAAACGACCAGACTGGCACATTTGCATCAATTGCACACACACATACACACATACAAACAATGCAAATAAACTAACAGAAAAACATGTAAAATATCTGCCTTCTTCTCCGACTAGTCATCTGTCCTGTTATAAATGATACCCACATTGTTTGTTATATTGTTAATATTTCCTCTGCCAGGGAATTGGCATTTGTTGTCATGTGCATTTCAGCTTTTGTTAAAACCAGTAAAGAAAAGCCTTGAGCAATATGACATCTCCTGTCCTATTTATCCACTTCCTGTACATCTGCTATAAAGATATCAATTTCAATTCACTTGAAGAAAATATGTTTGTTCTCAGGTATAATTAGAAGTGGCTACAAATATATTTAGTTTTAACCAAAGATTAAAAGTTAAAAACATATTTGTAGAAATAACTGACATTTATGGTTTTGAAATCAAAGTGATGGAGGGAGAGCAGTAGCAGGGTTAGTAGTTTCCTGTGTCTGTGAGGTCAGAGTGAGATAGGAGGGAGAACAGTAGCAGGGTTAGTAGTTTCCTGTGTCTGTGAGGTCAGAGTGAGATGGGAGGGAGAACAGTAGCAGGGTTAGTAGTTTCCTGTATCTGTGAAGTCAGAGCTCAGTACAGCTCAATCTATCAACTACAACGAGGAGAGAGCTGTCTCGTTCCAGGCCGACTATATTGCAATTGAGTTGCAACCAATGCTCATCAGATTGCTATACCATATGATGTGGTTAACTGAGATGTTAAACACCTATCCAGAAGTTGTGAGTTCTGTTTGCAATGTAGTCAGCCTGGAACATGGCCAATGTTATGACAGGGTGGAAGGAGAGAGGGGGCGGGGCTCAGTTATCAAGAATCCTTTCAGCAGCCATGTATTCACTAACAGAGACAACAGAAGTCACAGGGACGCAGTGAACAATCATACAACCTACCGTCTATCCGCTTTGACACTAAACTGTTGCTTTGACAACTGTCACTAAGCTAACATAATGCAGTCGTTTTAAGATGGTCATAACAATCGGTCCTTTAGCTATTTGATATGTAATTTTATGTATGAAAAAAATGTAAAGAAATGTATTGATAAAATACTGAATTTGGATTACTGTAGTCCACAGAAACACATTGAATAACACATTCATAAATGGCAAAAAATACAGTAAAAACGTTTTCAAGTGTCTGTCCTATATCTAGGAGATATACGAAAGCTCAGGAAAAAAAGCAACAATTAAGATGTTTAATTTTATTGTGTTTTATTCAATGCAGAATACATGATTCTGCCACAAAATTGAAAAAAAAAACATGTTACTGAGAAATGTCTGGAACTCATCCAGTGACACAACTTGCCAGTGACCATGACAACTGGCATTAGGTGCAGTGGTTAACTTGTGTGTGAGGAAGACAGAAAGGTGGAATGTTAACTATCTCAGCAGCATCACTTTTAGTGGCCCTGTAGTGAACCAAGGTGTACTGTACATTATCATGTATGTGTGCAATCATGAAGATCTGTGTCACACCCTGATCGGTTTCACCTGTCTTTGTGATTGTGTACACTCCCCTCCAGGTGTCGCCCATCTCCCCATTATCCCCTGTGTATTTATACCTGTGATCTCTGTTTGTCTGTTGCCAGTTTGTTTTGTTTCGTCAAGCCTAACAGCGTTTTCCCCTCTATTCCTGTCTCTTGATTGTCCCTGTTCTCTAGTTTTCTGGGTTTGACCTTTTCTGCCTACCCTGAGTCTGCCTGCCGTCCAGTACCTTTGCCCTACCGATCTGGATTATTGACCCCTGCTTGTCCTTGACCTGTATTTTGCCTGCCCCTAATGGATTATTAAACAATTGTTAATTCAACGTTGTCTGCATCTGGGTCTTACCTTGAAACGTGATAGTACGAACTGGCCATGACTGACCCAGCAGACTCGGGCCAGCTGCGCAATGCCATCTCCTCCCAAGGAGCCACCATCGTTACGCACGAGAAATTGCTTCGTGGCCTTATGGAGGGAGTCCAAACGTTGGCTGAACTCCATGACCGGGCGTTGGACATTTTGCTGGAGCAATTCTGCAGTTTGTCTGGGAGGCAGCCTACCACTGTGGTAACCCCACAGCCCCTCAGTAACTCAGCTGCTAGCTGCGCCGTGTCATCGGTCACTCCACCTTCTCTGGAGTCCCGCTTACCTCTACCTGGAACGCTTCAATGGAGAGCCGAGCACCCGTCGGGCGTTTCTTGCTCAGTGGGCCCTCGTCTTTGAGCTTCATCCCTCCTCCTTCCCCTCAGATCGCTCCAAGATAGCCTAACTCTTCACACTGATGTCCAAGAGGGCTCTCACTTGGGCTACTGCTGTATGGGAACAACAACCGGCCATATGCGTTAGTTTCTATGGGTTCGTGGGAAAGGTGAAGAAGGTTTTTGATGCCCCATTCTCCGGGAGAGAAGCTGCCTGGAAGCTAATCCAGATTCGTCAGGACTCCCGCAGTGTGGCAGACTATTCTGTGGATTTCTGCAAGTTGGCAGAGGAGAGTGTTTGGAACCAGGAAGCGCTTTTCGATATGTTCCTGCAGGAGGTCAAGGACGAGCTTGCTGCTCGGGAGTTACCTACGGATTGCGCCTCCCTCATCGCGATGACCATCTGCATCGATGGCCGATTTTGCTCGCACGTCCAGGGATTCCACCTGGCCTCAGAGTAATCCCGGAAGTCCCCAACCCTCCCGTTGCCGAGAGAATCCGAGGCTTCCTGACCTCCCCCAAGAGTCGCCGAAGATGGCTGAGCACTGCTTCCCGAGCCTATGCAACTAGGCAAAGCTGGGATGCCAGTGGAAAGGCAATACAGGATCAACGCGAAGAGTTGTATGTATTGCGGGACACTTGGTCATTTTGTAACCTCTTGTCCTTTAAAAAGAGCAGGCTCACCGGTAGGAGTGAGTACTCTGGTGGGCTATACGGAGAACCTTTCTGCTTCCCTTGCTCGCAACCCTATTTCATCCCATTCTGCTATAGGGAAACCAGCCCATAGGCCGGGTCACTCACAATACCACTCCCATCAACCTACGGGTGTCAGAGAATCACAGTTAGACCATTCAATTTCTGCTCATCAAGTCTCCTCAGATTCCCGTGGTTTTGGGAATCTCCTGGCTTCGGCGACACAATCTCTCATCAACTGGTCTATGGGTGCCATCATGGGCTGGAGTCCGTTCTGCTACGTCCATTGTCGGAAGTCAGAACAACCTGCACCGGGACGTCTTCCTGGGGCCCGGAAGATGCCCCGAAACTCTCCGCCATCCACACAGAGTACCATGACCTTCAGGGAGGTGTTCAGCAAGACCACTGAAGCCACTTTGCTTCAGCCGCACTGATCCTATGACTGCGGGATTGGCCTTCTCCCTAGCACCATACCACCCCATGGATGTTTGTACTCTCTGTCGGGACTTGAAAGCAAGGCTATGGAGACCTACATTTCTGCAGAATTTATATGACCAGTGGCTACTACGAGTATCTGGTCATGCCTTTTGGCCTCACCAACGCCCTTGCTATGTTACAGGCTCTGGTAAATGATGTTCTCCGCGACATGTTGAACCAGTTTGTCTTCGTCTACATTAATGACATCCTCGTCTTCTCCCGCTCCCCCCTGAAAACACGTACTCCACATCTGGCTGGTTCTTCAACGCCTTCTGGAGAAGCAGCTGTTTGTGAAGGCGAAGAAGTGCGAGTTCCATCGCTCCACTATCTGGGTTACATCATCTCTGCTGGGAGTGTCCAGATGGATCCCGGCATTGTGAGAGCAGTGGTGGATTGGCTTCAGCCTACATCCAACATGCAGCTACAATGTTTCCTGGGGTATGTCAACTTTTATCACCGCTTTATCCGGGGTTACAGCACCTTCCATCCTGTCTGCATTCACCTACCAAGGTTCCATTCACGTGGTTCTTTGCTGCTGACCGAGCATCCTAGAACCTCAAACACCACTTCACCACTGCTCCTACCTTGGTTCATCCTGACCCTTCCCTTCAGTTCGTGGTGGAGGCCAATGCTTCGGATGTCAAAGTGGGGGCTGTCCTCACCCAACGTTCTTCCCTGGACCTTAAGATGAATCCCTGCGCCTTCTTCTCCCACCGCCTCAATGCCACAGGGAGGATCTACGATGTGGGGAATCGGGAGTTTCTTGCGGTGAAGATGGTGTTTGGCGGAATGGAGGTACTGGCTGGAAAGGGTGGAACATCCATTCATTGTGTGGACCAACCACAAAAACCTGGAAAAAACAAAGGAACTAAGGTCAGAACGTGACAGTACCCCCCCAAAGGTGCAGACTCCGGCCGCAAAACCTAAACCTATAGGGGAGGGTCTGGGTGGATGTCTGTCCGCGGTGGCGGCGTGGACCCCACTCCACCATAGTCCTTCTTCGCCTATCTACCCGCCTCTGTGGCCTCTTTAATTTGGCGCCCCTTGCCGCCGACCTCAGACTGGAGACCCAAGCCACGGGTCCCGAATGGACGGGAGATTCCGGCAGCACCGGACGGACGGGAGACTTCGGCAGCTCTCCTGGCTGACTGACGGCTCTGGCAGCTCCTGGCCGACTGACGGCTCTGGCAGCTCAGGGCAGACTGGCGGCTCTGGCAGCTCAGGACAGACTGGCGGCTCTGGCAGCTCAGGATTTGCGGGAGACTCTGGCAGGTCAGGACAGACGGGAGACTCTGGCAGCTCAGGACAGACAGGAGACTCTGGCAGCTCAGGACAGACGGGAGACTCTGGCACCTCAGGACAGACAGGAGACTCTGGCACCTCAGCACAGATGGGAGACTCTGGCAGCTCAGGACAGATGGGAGACTGGCAGTGCTGGGCAGGAAGAAGGCTCTGGCAGCGCTGGACAGGCGGGAGCACCTGTAGTGAGGAGACGGAGAGACAGCCTGGTGGGGGGGGCTGCCACCGGAGGGCTAGTGCGTGGATGTGGCACCGGATAGACCGGACCGTGAAGGCGCACTGGAGGTCTCGAGCACCGAGCCTGCCCAACCTTACCTGGTTGAATGCTCCCCGTAGCCAGGCCAGTGCGGCGAGGTGGAATAGCCCACACTGGGCTGTGCTGGCGAACCTGGGACACCATGCGTAAGGCTGGTGCCATGTACCCCGGCCCGAGGAGACGCACTGGAGACGAGAAGCGCTGAGCCGGCATCATGGCACCTGCCTCGATGCCCAACCTAGCCCGGCCGATACGAGGCGCTGCGCTATAACGCCCCGGGCTATGCCTGCGCACCGGGGACACCGTGCACCTCACGGCATAACACGGTGCCTGCCCGGTCCCTCTCTCTCCATGGTAAGCACGGGGAGTTGGCTCAGGTCTCCTACCTGACTTAGCCACACTCCCCGTGTGCCTCCCCCCAATCAATTTTTGGGGCTGCCTCTCGGGCTTCCTTGCCAGCCGTGTTCCCTCGAAGCGCTGGCTCCCATTACCTACTGCCTCCGTTCTCCTGGCTGCCTCCATCTGTTCCCATGGGAGGCGATCCCTTCCAGCCAGGATCTCCTCCCATGTGTAGCAACCCTTGCCGTCCAAAACGTCCTCCCATGTCCAGGAGTCCTGAGATCGCTGCTGCCCGATACCACGCTGCTTGGTCCTTTTTTGGTGGGTGATTCTGTAACGGCTCTCGTGGGAAGAAGGTGAGGACCAAAGCGCAGCGTGGTAAGTGTTCACCTTATTTAATGAAAAAACTCAACACTGAATAACAAACAACAAAGAAACATCCGAAACAGTTCTGTCTTTTGCAGACACAAAGACTGGAAATAAACACCCATGAAACACAGGTGGAAAAAGGCTACCTAAGTATGATTCTGAATCAGAGACAACTAAAGACACATGCCTCTGATTGAGAACCATACCAGGCCAAACTCAAAAACCAACATAGAAAAACAAACATAGACTACCCACCCCAACTCACGCGCTGACTATACTCAAACAAAGACAAAACAAAGGATCTAAGGTCAGAACGTGACACCAATGTTATTACAGGGGTGGGAGGAGAGAGGGCGTGGGGCTCAGTTAGCAAGAACCCTTTCAGCAACATTTTTAAATAAAACCTGTCAAAACCTGTGTTGACTAATAGAGACCACAGTGAACAATCATACAACATACTGTCTATCCACTTTGAAACTAAATGGTTGCTTTGACACTAACATAAAACAATGTTTTTTATATAGGAGATGGACATGATAATGAATGTATTTTACAGCAATGGCACATGCAAAGTTACATATTGGTAACTAAATGACATTTATCTTATCTTTGTTAGGTTATTTGTGTGTTGTGGTTTACACCAAACTCAACCTGATGACTGTCTGTCTCACACCTTCAAGGGGGCCTCAAACTTGTTAGCAGGGGGTTTCTGAGGGGGGAAAGATCACAAAAGATACCTGTTAGGAACAGTTAGAAATTGTCCAAAATAGGGGTGGGTTGTCAAACTTTTTTTTGCATTTGGGAGGGTAGTGCGGGGTTTTCCGGGCACAGGGGCACGTTCTTCCCTGATTTACATTAACCATTTGGCAGGTTTTACTATATAATGTATTCTACAGTTGGATTCGGGCAAAACTTGGAAACTAACAATGTTACTACGGGAGAGAGGGTAATGTATAACGTTTACATTGTCAGGATATGTTATTGTTAGCCATCAAGGATACTCTGGGAGGAGAGGAGACACAGTCTGGTATCAATCACCCTGACAGCCTTGAGTTGGGAAGGAGTGAGCACTTTGGGGTAGAGGTCAGGTCAGATGAAGTGAGGAAGAACAGATATAACTAAGGTTCTGTCTGGATGTTCAGTTGTGGAGGAGAAGACTCAACCTAGGAGAAAGGGTTAAATATCAGTGCTTGTGTGAAATGTTTTTTATCTGAATTACAGCTGTAACAACCCTTTGGGAAGAATTAAACTTGGTTAATCGTGAGTTATTTACTCTGAAAAATTTGAACCTAACACTACGGTATATAACCACATGTCCTCATCTGCTTGCATGCACTTCTGCTATCAAGGTGAATGGTACTTGTCTTATGCACTATGCTTTTCCACAAGCTTACTATACCACAGGTCAATATAGTCTACCAGTCAACTGTCTATCCTGCCCTCTATCCACCATTCATAGTGGCAATAGTGGTAGGTGGATCATTTGTCCAGATCTGCTGTAGGCAAACTAGAAATCATACCACACATAAAAGCATTCAAAGCTGCATCAATGCTTAGTATAAATCCACAACAACAAATAGGAATTGCTGACAGGCACTGGAGAGAACAGGTGCATCATTGCGCATGAAAGAACAGTGAAGACCCATGCAGCTCCCCTATTGATCTTGCTTAGGGACAATACAATATTCCTACCTACACTAGCCTACGAGACCAAAAACCAATGAATAATTGCTTTATTGTTCTACTCTAGGCTGTAGACTGCAGTAAAAATGTAATAATAAGCCCTGTTATTTGAATGTTTCATTGCATTTGGATCAGTTGTGGGTCTACTCTGACCGATTCTAGAAAGGAGCAGCAGCAGGCCAGTCTGGCTGTATTTTTACAGCTGCTACTTTAAAAGTCTCCTATAGGCTACCTGCACACGCTCATCCACTCCCCTCTAATATAATTCCAGCATCCAAACTGCACACCGGCCATTCCATTACACCAAAAAATGTAAATACATTGGGAGATTGTCAAGCCAAGACTTTAATACTGAGTAGGGAGGGTCAATTATGGAGATAAGCACTCAAAGTCAGTAATCGGTATGCAGTTATGCGTTGCTTATTGATTGGTGGAAAATGTGTTGCATATATCTTATATCATCATTATCTGAAGCCGGCTCTTATCATAGTGTAATAAAACAGGCAGAGAGAGCTGGCTCGTCTGTTGTGGTTGGCGAACCCTCAACCTTCTGGCCCGTTAGCCCTGCGTGGCATCGACTGTGGTAAAGTTGATATCCACGTTTATAAGCACAGGTTTGCTACATGTATTGTTATTAATCGTCGTAATACATTTTTCTGAGTACATTTTAATAGTAGGGAGTGTCTGCACATTTTTGGACAGGACAAGGGGAAGGTTATGTGGAAAAAAAATTACATTGCAGAGGGGGTGAATCTTTTTTATGACACCTCAAGTTAGCAAGACAGTACAAACAGATCTGGGACTAAGGCTAGGAAAGATCTAAACAGCAGTCAGAAGTCATGAGTGAAGTCCCCCTTGGTGACTGACTGATGACTGGTATCCTTCCATATCACAGGAGGTTGGTGGCACCTTAGTTGGGGAGAACGGGCTTGTAGTAATGACTGGAGCGGAATCAGGGGAATGGAATCAAATACATCAAACACATGGTACTCCCTTCAGCAGCCTCCACTGTTCCACATATACCAAATATGATATATTTTACAACATATTTTAATTGACAATTAAGATTTTCTATTTTATTCTATTAAAATTATGATACTTGGTTCTGCCACAACATTTTTAAATAAAACTTGTTGTTGTGAAGTAGGTAGAACTCATCCAGTGACGTCATTCCCTGTCACACAACCTCAGAGATGGTGACCATGACAACTGACTGACCACACATTGAGGTGTTTGACTTGGGGTTGAGAAGAGTGTGAGAAAGACAGGAAGGGGGAACGTTAACTCTTTCTCAGCAGCATCACTTTTAGTTTAAAATGGCCCTGTGGTGAACCAAGGTAGAGCTGTGTACATCCTCATGCATGTGTACGTGTGCAGACAACATGGTTTGTGGTCATGTCTGCTTGTAAAGTCAGAAATCTGACCAGGTATAAGTAGATCTTATCAGACAGTCTGCAAAACAGTGAAGCTGAACAATACAAAACTACCTCTATCGTGCTCCAGTCTGGTAAGTTCAACTATCATATCATTATAGTCTGATAAGATGTTACAGCAAGAGTGGTGGTATCAGATATAGGGCCTAGTGCAAAATCATTGTGAAATGTGCAAAAAAGACAGTAAACATTGTAATCTCTGTGTGATTTCATTTGGTAACACTTTTTCTGTATCAATTTCCACTGGCCATTAATATCAGGGCCAAATTATTATTTTTTATTTTACCTTTATTTAACTAGGCAAGTCAGTTAAGAATAAATTCTTATTTACAATGACGGCCTACCCCAGCCAAACCCAACCCGGACGACGCTGTGCCAATTGTGCGCCGCCCTATGGGACTCCCGATCACGGCCATATGTGATGCAGCCTGTATTTGAACCGCGTACTGCAGTGATGCCTCTTGCACTGAGATGCAGTGTCTTAGACCACTGCGCCACTCGGGAGCCCCTTAGGGCCAAATTAGGGTCAAATTCAATCTGGTTCGAATGGAATTCTCGAATTGGTGCTGGGTCGAGAGAAACCCAGGCCAGTGCATCCCAGTTTCACAACTGGTGCCAGCTCGATTAGAAATTGTACTGGTGACGTCGTTACTATGCAACCACCAACTGATCACTGCTGGATTCTGATACCATGTTTAGCTATCTCGTCTGGGCTTGATGCTGTTAGCTAGCACATGGACAAGCAACACTGCTGTAGTCAGACATGACATGAATTAACACCATAGCTGGATCATTAATTTATTTTTGAATGAGCTAACGAGAGCTATCAGTAATTTTAACTGGCCATGTCATATTGAAAGCTAGATAGCTACATCATATCAAACAAGTCACGTGGTTTGCTTGGCTTCCTAGCTAGAAAATAGCCAATGCCATGGCTAGCAAGGTAGGTATAAAGCTAGCTAGTCTGTTATGCTAGTGATGACGATAACCAATTAGCTTGCTAGCTAATGTGTGTCTGTGTCTGGCTTCAAAGTGCAAATGGAAACGGGGCTTCAGTAGCATTTCAACTAACTATCTACAAACCGTAACAATAGCCATAACCCTAACCTTAACACTTATCCTAACCCTGAACTGTGTTAAACACCTAGCTACACATCCATATTTTTATCAATCCATGTTTACCAAAATATTTCAATAGACAATAAAGATTTTCTATTTCATTCTATTATATTCTGTCCTAATCTATTCAAATTAGGATACTTGGTACTGCCACACACAAAAAAAGACTGACGTGAAGTTGTCTACACATTAGTGAACACTGGCGTTTAGAGTGACTTGAATTGCAAGTTGCAAAATGATGCAAAATCAAACCTGAGAAGCAGCTTTTTTGCATTCAGCAGAGCATTAGCTACAGGCTAATGACACAAACATAAAACAAAATATCTTGATCTAATGAACTGTCATAACCTACTTACTAAACTGGTGTTTTGACATTAGCTGTTGCTTTGACACTACTATAAAACACAATATCTCTAAGAGATGGAAATGATAATGAAAATATTCTACAGTAATGATGACAACTACATAGTTACATCTGGGAAACTGAATGACATTTATCTTTGTCAGGTTGTTTGTGTTGTGGTTGTGGTTTGCATCAAACTCAGTCTGATGATGACTGTCACACCTTCAAGAGGGCCTCAAACTTTAGTGTGGGTTCTGAGTGGAAAAATACTAGAAAAAGATACCTGTTAGTGGGAAAGAGATCAACAGTAGTCAGAAGTCACCCTGATGATTGACTGATGACTGGTATCATTCCACATTTAACCAAATGTGAAATATTTTCTGAAATATTAAAAAACATTTTATAACATTAGCCACTTACACTCATGGGAAATTACCTACAGTTGAAGTTTACATACACCTTACCCAAAAACATTTAAACTCAGTTTTTCACAATCCCTGACATTTAATCCAAGTAAAAATTCCCTGTCTTAGGTCAGTTAGGATCAACACTTTATTTTAAGAATGTGAAATGTCAGAATAATAGTAGAAAGAAAGATTTATTTCAGCTTTTATTTCTTTCATCACATTCCCAGTGGGTCAGAAGTTTACATACACTCAATTAGTATTTGGTAGCATTGCCTTTTATGTTTAACTTGGGTCAAATGTTTCAGGTAGCCTTTCACAAACTTCCCACAATAAGATGGGTGAATTTTGGCCCATTCCTCCTGACAGAGCTGGTGTAACTGAGTCAGGCTTGTAGGCCTCCTTGCTCGCACACACTTTTTCAGTTCTGCCCATAAATGTTCTATGGGATTGAGGTCAGGGCTGTGTGATGGCCACTCCAATACCTTGACTTTGTTGTCCTTAAGCCATTTTTCCACAACTTTGGAAGTATGCTTGGGGTCATTGTCCATTTGGAAAACCCATTTGTAACAAAGTTTTAACTTCCTGACTGATGTCTTGAAATGTTGCTTCAATATATCCACATAATATTCCTACCTCATGATGCCATCTATTTTGTGAAGTACACCAATCCCTCCTGCAGCAAAGCACCCCCTTAACACAACTGTGCTTCACGATTGGGATGTGTTCTTCGGCTTGCAAGCCTCCCCTTTTCCCTCCAAACATAACGATGGTCAAAATGGCAAAACAGTTCTATGACCAGGAGGATTTCTCCAAAAAGTATAATATTTGTCCCCATGTGCAGTTGCAAACCGTAGTCTGGCTTTTTTATGGCGGTTTTGGAGCAGTGGTGTCACGACTTCCATCGAAGTCGGCTCCTCTCCTTGTTCGTGTGGCGTTCGGCGATCGACGTCACCGGCTTTCTAGCCATCGCCGCTCCATTTTTCATATTTCCATTTGTTTTGTCTTGTTCCATACACACCTGGTTTTCATTCCCTAATCAACCTACATGTATTTAGTCCTCTGTTTCCCTCCATGTCTTTGTGTGATATTGATTATTGTAAGTGCTTCTGCACATTTTGTTTGACTGGTGCATGTCGGGTTATTGTGCCCATATTTTTGTGTTTCTATGGCCGTTTGTTTTACTATTAAAACTACCAAGTTCTGCTCTCCTGCGTCTGACTTCCTCACCTCCAGTACACACCGCATCACAGGTGGCTTCTTCCTTGCCGAGCCGCTTTTCAGGTTATGTCGATATAGGACTTGTTTTACTGTGGATATAGATATTTTTGTACCTGTTTCCTCCAGCATCTTCACAAGGTCCTTTGCTGTTGTTCTGGGATTGATTTGCACTTTTCGCACCAAAGTACGTTCATCTCTAGGTGACAGAACACGTCTCCTTCCTGAGCGGTATAACTGCTGCGTAGTCTCATGGTGTTTATACTTGCGTACTATTGTTTGTACAGATGAACGTGGTACCTTCAGGCGTTTGGAAATTGCTCCCAAGGATGAACCAGACTTTTGGAGGTTCACAATTCTTGGCTGATTTCTTTTGATTTTCCCATGATGTCAAGAAAAGAGGCACTGAGTTTGAAGGTAGGCCTTGAAATCCATCCTCAGGTACACCTCCAATTGACTCAAATGATGTCAATTAGCCTATCAGAAGCTTCTAAAGCCATGACATCATTTTCTGTAATTGTCCAGGCTGTTTAAAGGCACAGTCAATTTAGTGTATTTAGTCTTCTGACCCACTGGAATTGTGATACGGGGAATTATAAATGAAATAATCTATCTGTAAACTATTGTTGGACAAATTACTTGTCAAAGTAGCTGTCCTAACCGACTTGCAAAACTATAGTTTGTTAACAAGAAATTTGTGGAGTGGTTGAAAAACGAATTTTAATGAGTCCAACCTAAGTGTATGTAGACTTCCAACTTCAACTGTATATGGATAGGGCTAAAATGAAACATTTCTTACGGAAGATATATTCATACCCATGGTAGCACTTAAAAGGAAATAGTTGGGAGACTATGGAGCAATGATTATACTAAAGGTGAGGACACAACAGGTCACCTGACAAGACTGAATCTAAACATTACACCGTTGATTTTATGTGCATTTTACATTGACATTTACATTACAAACCAGAACTGAACTAAAAACTATTCATCTAACATCCAACATTTACAAGTCATTCAACGAAGTCACTTGTACCCAAAATAAGAGCTACAACACAACATCCCTGTTGTGAATGGCCCCACAAGTACCACTCCCTGCACCTTCTGACCAATGCCTTAGGAATTCTGAACAAGAACATGAAGTATTTCCAAATCTTCCGATGAACCAGAGGCTTTCTATGGTGTCTGAAATACTACAATGTGATTTGGACAGCTCTTTAGACAAGCAAATCACCTCTAAATGCCTTGGAACTCGCTCCTGTTTTGAGGTCACCACCTACATTGGTGCCCCACTGGGGGGGTACTCTCAGCTGCCGCATGAGAAGGAGTTGCTGATTCCCCCCTATGAAGTGTTCAATAGACAATATTTTATATTCCATTCATATTAGGATACTTCCCAATAGGCATAGACGTCAATTCAACATCCATTTCACGCTGGTTCAACCTAATTTAATTTTAAATGACGTGGAAACAATTTTGATTCAACCAGTGGGTTGGTTCTTCAACAATTTTTTTAAATTAAAACGTATCACTGAGAAATCGCTGGAACTCACCCAGTGACGTCATTACCAGTTACTCACACAACCTGAGAGCCTGTGGCCGTGTGACCATAGAATCTGGTACTTCTGTGTTGGAACAATGTTTGTGGTTGTGTGGGCTTGTATTAGTCAGATGTCTGACCAGGTATAAGTAGACCTTTGCAGAAAAGCTGCAAACACAAGTCCTGAAGCTGATCAATACAAAACAACCTCAATCATGCTCCAGTCTGGTAAGTTGAACTATCAGATCATTATAATCTTATAATTCGTTACAACAACAGTGGTGGTATGATATATAGCATTGTCAGTAGTAGTACTCATTATTTCTCTATAGAGTTTATATCAGTAGTACTAACTAAATGACACTAGGTTGTTTAACGTGGCTAATGTTATTTCTCCATAGAGTTTATATCAGTAGTAATAATGAAATACTACTAGATTGTTGTAGCTAACATAGCTATGATTTTTTAAATTTTTGAAAAATTCTATATATCCATTGTTTAGCTGGAATGGAATGTTTTTATCCTTTATATTTGACTGTAATATGTGGCTGTCTCACCTAGCTACTGTACAGTGCCTTCAGAAGGTATTCTTACCCTTTATTTTTTCCAAATTTAGTGTTTTTACAAAGTGGTAATGAAATGGATTTAAACGTCATTTTTTTGTCCAAGTTTTACACAAAATACTGTGAAGTATCAAAGTGGAAGAAATTATTTTACATTTGTGAAAAGTTAATGAAAAAATAAAACACAAATATCTTCATTAGATAAGTATTCAACCCTCTGAGTCAATAAATGTTAGAATCAATTTTGACAGCAATTACAGCTGTGAGGCTTTCTGGGTAAGTTAAGAAATGTGCCTACCTGTATTGTACAATATTTGCAAATTAATCATTTTTTGCAAATATTATAAGTTCTATCAAGTTGGTTGTTGATCATTGCTAGACAGTAATTGTCTAATCTTGACATAGATTTTCAAGATGATTTAGTCAAAACTGTAACTAGGCCACTCAAGAAAATTCAATGTTGTCTTGTTAAAACTTCTTTGGGACAGGGGGCAGTATTTTCACATCCGGATGAAAAGCATGTCCAAAGTAAACGGCCTGCTACTCAGACCCTGAAGCGAAGATATGCATATTATTAATAGATTTGGATAGAGAACACTCTGAAGTTTCTTAAACTGTTTGAATCATGTCTGTGAGTATAACAGAACTTATTTGGCAGGTGAAACCCTGAGGACAAACTCTCTTTTCATTGGGTTTTCATTGGGAATCCAGATTTCTAATCGACTTTCCTGCAGTTCCTATCGCTTCCACTGGATGTCAACAGTCTTTAGAAATTGTTTTAGGGATATCCTTTGAGAAATGAAGAAGTAACACTGTTCAGAACGGAGGTAGAGAGATGTGTACTCTTTGATAGAGGCGCGTGACCTGAAAAGCTCGCTCCACTTTGTTTTCCTCCGGTATTGAACACAGATCATCCCATCTTCAATTGTATCAATTATTTACGTTAAAAAATACCTTAAGTTGTATTAGGAAAGTAGTTTGACATGTTTGGACAAAGCTTACAGGTAACTTATGAGAAATTTTGTAGTCATGTTGCGCAACTTGGAACCGGTGTTTTTCTGGATCAAACGCGCCAAATAAATGGACATTTTGGATATATATCAACGTACTTAATCGAACAAAAGGACCATTTGTGACGTTTATGGGACATATTGGAGTGCCAACAGAAGAAACTCGTCAAAGGTAAGGCAAGAATTATATTTTATTTCTGAGTTTTGTGTTGCGCCTGCAGGGTTGAAATATACTTTTCTGTCTTTGTTTACTGGGGTGTTATCCTAAGATAATAGCATCATTTGCTTTCGCCGAAAAGCCTTTTTGAAATCTGACACATTGGCTGGACTCACAACAAGGGTAGCTTTAATTTGGTATCTTGTATGTGTGATTTCATGAAAGTATACATTTTAGAGTATTTTTAAAACATTTGGCGCTCTGCATTTTCACTGGATGTTGGCCAGTTGGAATGCTACCGTCCTGCATATCCCAGAGAGGTTTAATCACCAAAGGTGGATAACTGACTAAAAGGAGTAAAATACACAAAATCGTGTCTCGTACAATTGAAAAAGATCTCTCATGGTTGAAATTCTCCATTATATACCGCCATTCTGTCCTTTAGTAGTGTTTTTGTAGAAATCGCCTCAAACGTCATTTTACATCATGTTAAACAGTACTGCAAAAATGTTTACTTACAGAGTGCATCAAACATGATTTAGACCTTGTTTATGGAAAAGTGTTTATTTCTGTATTTCATGGTTGCAACTTGCTGAAAATTGTTCACAGTGTTCCTATTCTTGTTAAAGCAACTCCAATGTACATTTGGCCTTGTGTTTTAGGTTGCAAGATTTTACTCTAGGATTTGGCTTGTGCTTAGCTTTATTCTCAAAAAAACTTGTCAATGACAATTATACCCATAACACGATGCAGCCATCAGCATGCTTAAAAATATGACAAGTGGTACTCAGTCATTTGTTGTGTTGGATTTTCCCCCTTATATAAAGCTTTGTATTCAAGATATAATTAATTTCTTTGAATTTAAAAAAAAAAGTTTTACTTTAGTGTCTTATTGCAAACAGGTCGCATGTTTTGCAATATTGTATTCTGTACATGCTTCCTTCTCCATCTGTCAGTTAGGTTAGTGTTGTGGAGTGAGTACAATGTTGTTAATCCATTCTCAGTTTTCTACCATCACAAACATAAACATTTTAAACTATTCTAAAGTCACTATTGGCCTCCTTGTGAAATCCCTGAGCGGTTTCCTTCCTTTCTCTATAAAGTGTACTGTTGTCATTCTGCAGTCAATTGGAAAAAAGTAGCAAGCCAATTATTGAATGAGACTTGATTGACAGTAGTTTTGCTTCACAATAAAGGCTTTGTTAAATGGTGGCATTCCAAAAACTCCTATCAATTCTTAGAAGTGAATAATATCAAAGCTATTTTTATAATGATTATAATGATTACCAGTATGTTTATGTTTACTATCCGCTTCTATATGGTGCTTGTCACGCTCTTGATAATGGACGGACCAAGGCGCAGCGTGATTTGAGTTCCATATCCATTTATTAAGTGAAAACTTCTCAACAAAACAATAAACAAGCAACGAATCATGACTTCCGTGGTGTAACAAACACAATCAATATCCCACAAATACAGGTGGGAACAGGGACAACTTAAGTATGATCCCCAATTTAAAGACAACGATAATCAGCTGCCTCTAATTGGGAACCATTCTCAATCCCAAACATATAAATAAATTGACTAGAACTTCCCCTAGTCACACCCTGACCTACAACACCATAGAGAATCAAGGGCTCTCTATGGTCAGGGCGTGACAGTGCTATTGCAATTCATTTTAAAACGTGAATAGTGTCAAAGCTATGTTGTATCATGTTGGGTACTGTTATGATGATTGGTATTTGTCTCCTGTATATGTTGTTTTACTACAGGTGCTGTTGAAGTCATGGGGCGAAACAACATCCTAACCTTTGCTGTGCTGTGTGTCTTCCATGTTTGGACTCTGGGTGTGGACTCGAAGATGGTAAGACGTGGACTCCAAGATGGTACTTTCAGCATATAGTCTTGCTACTTTTAATCTGAGAACAAGATTGTTACAGTAAAAAAAATGTAATAATAGTATATATAAAACTGTTTCTCTGTATTCTCCTCCGTATTCTCTGAAGGTTCATCTCCATCAGCCTGGTCTCAATTCCAGCATACCCTTAGACATGGTCCCTGACTCTGTTGACGACATGTATAACGGCTGCACTGAACAAATGTACAACAAGGTGCAGAAGGAATATCTTGTACATGAAAACAAAGAGCCCTTCAAAAATGCCTGGAAGTGGGCCGAAAGGTGTGCAAAAAATGTGAAGAAACGATTCCGAAAGGACAAGTCTGAGTACAATGTTAGCGACAAACTTTCACATAATCATATCAAGGCTATCTGTGCTTACACAACAGGTCATCCTTCAATACACTCAGAGTTCAACCAAGCAGTCCGGACCAATAGATATAAGTATACAACCTCCTTCCAGTTCCACTCCCTGCATTTCTTCCTGACTGACGCCATTCGCCTCCTGAAAAAAAAGCAATCTTGTCACATCACATACAGAAGAACCAAAATGAAGTTTGTGGGTAAAGTTAACAAAACTATTAGATTTGGCTACTTTGCCTCCAGCTCTCTTAACAAGGACAATTCTGAATTTGGAGACAAGTCCTGCTTTGAGATAGAGACGTGTTTTGGCGCTTACCTGAAGTCCTTCCCCAAAATGGGGACAAAAGAAGAGGAGGTGTTGATTCCACCCTATGAAGTGTTCAACGTTACTGAGGTACTCAAGAAAGAAGACGATCCAACACTTTGGTGTGATGTTGTGAACAAACTACAGAGCACCAAAATAGCCAAGAGTAACCTGAATTGCCAAATGTTTAAGAAGCCAATTATTAATTAAGAAAATTAACATTGAGTCATTGTCCCTAAAGAGGATGTAATTCAACCAGCTCAGCTTCTTATTCTCAGGCTTCTTACAAAAATAAATACAATAAAATGTTGACCATAGTTTCTATTGTAATACGTTAATTGGTTTATTTGTGGATGTTACATACAAACCTCATCCTGACTACCAGAAATAGTGATTATTAAGATGTGTGTATTAACCTGTGTATCAGACTCCATAGGAGACTTTAAAGCACTTATATACCTTCTGCAGCTTGTGGCAAAATGAATAAAGAAAATCATTGAGCAAGAATACTGTATTCGTCATGTATTTTTTGTTTAAACTATTAACGTACTACGTTTAGACAAAGTGAAATTAATCCATGGATCAATCTATAAAATTACATGACAAGTTTAATTGTTCAATAAAGTTATGCTTAATTACTTCCTCCGAGGTGGCACATAAAGCCACAAATAAAGTGATACCTGAAACTACCATTTGGTACTGAAGGAATTTTTTTTTAAATCCCATGAAACATTCAAAATCATGTAAAAACATTCAAACATTTACTACTTTCACAAAAAGACAACATAAGGCATCATGGAATTATACAATTAATGTTCTTCCATAGAATACTTCTAACAGTCCAACATGGCTTCTGACCAATCATATGGCCAAATAAGGATTGACTGGCTGGCTCCACAGTACTGTTACAGAGCAAAGTTGGCGTCTTGACTTAAATTGGCCGACAGGCGTCACTCATCACCAGATTCTCAGAGCAGGTGGGCCCCCCCCCCCCCCCCCCCCCCCCCCCCCCCCCCTCTCTCTCTCTCACTGTATCTTCTTCTTCCCTCCCTCCCTCCCTCCCTCCACCCCCCCCCCCCCTCTCTCTCTCTCTCTCCCATCTCTCTGTCCCTCCCCCTCTCAGGTTGGAGGTGTGCAGGACCCTGATGGAGCCTCTGGCTCCCAGGTAAAGTGTGTCAGAACTGGGGTCCAGCAGGAGGACGCTGGTGTTGGACACCCCCAGAACTGTGCCTGATGAATAAATTAACTAAGCTGATGCTGTGTTGTTTGTTGAATTATTTGGGTCTAAAAACAAGACATAACCAATGAGTTTTCAAATAGAATAATGGACATTTTATAGTATATCTCTAATTTCTCAGCATACCATAGATTAAAGCAGCCTTTTTCAAACCTCTCCTCTGGAGCCCCAGACATTAAATGTTGTAGCCCTGAACTAGGATGCCTGATTTGAATAGTTAAAGGCTTCATGATTAGTTGACAAGTTGAATCAGGTGTGCTACTTAGTTCTGGAATTGTTCAAATACATGGAACGGCTGGGGGTCCCTGAGAAGAGGTTTGAAAAAGGTTTAAACAATAAACTCAATACAAGACACCTTCTCACACAGCCAATATATTGCTTTGTTGGAGAGAGAGAGAGAAAACAAATCTTGGTCCTCCTCTCCCTCTCCATCCCCATCGTTGGGCTCTCCTTTCCTCCAGAGGCTGGAGAAAACACACAAAGATAGGGCTGGATTCAACCACGGCTGGCTGGTGGCACCATAATTGGGGAGGAAGGGCTCATGGTAATGGTTGGAATAGAATGATGTCAAACACATGGTGTCCATGGTTTCCATGTGTTTGATACTACTCCATTCACTCCATTCCAGCCATTATTGTGAGCCATCCTCCCCTCACCTGCCTCCCCTGGCAACCAAACCACTTCAACACTTATGCATTCTCTTGTTTAGCGATATTGAGTCTTTACAGTTTGATTGTCCGCATGGTCAGTAGTATCTAGTCTATTGATGCAAGGAGCATCAATCTAAGGAACATAACGAAGAAATGCCCTTCCAAATCTGTCAGTTTAAGCTAGAGATACCTGTTTTTCCAAGGGCTGCTTCTCAATCTAGCACATCTGCCTATAGTGGCCTTCCACATCTGCCTATAGTGGCCTTCCACATCTGCGGTGGAAGGTGTCCGAGTTACAACTGCGTTTGTCAGACCATGAAAAACGGTCTTCTCATGGAAACATCTGTAGCGTCCAAACGGGTTGGCCGACAAACTAATATGGATAGATGAGACTCTCACAAACACGATGGTGTTCTCCGTTTTGCACTACGACCCACACAAGTATCATGGAACTATTTTGAAGGTAACCTGTACCGGTAGAAAATGAATGGAAGCAGGGAAGTAGCGCCACAGTCAAATAATATTACTAAAAAATATTCATATTCATGAAATCACAAGTGCAATATTGCAAAACACAGCTTAGCCTTTTGTTAATCCACCTGTCGTCTCAGATTTTGAAATGATGCTTTACAGCGAAAGCAATCCAAGCGTTTGTGTAAGTTTATCGATAGCATAACATAACATTATGTACACTAAGCATTAAGTAGCTAGGTCAAGAAAATCAGAAAAACAATCAAATTAATAATTTACCTTTGATGATCTTCGGATGTTTTCACCTACGAGACTCCCAGTTACACAACAAATGTTACTTTTGTTCCATAAAGATTATTTTTATACCCAAAATACCTCAGTTTGTTTGTCGCGTTATGTTCAGAAATCCACAGGAAAGAGCGGCCCCGACAACGCAGACGTATATTCCAAAAAATATCCATAATGTCCACAGAAACATGTCAAACGCTTTTTATAATCAATCCTCAGGTTGTTTTTAAAATATACTGTATTTTCGATAATATATCAACCTGGTGTGTAGGTTTTTCAATAACACCGGGAGAAACAATGGCCGCTTTACTCTGTAGCGCAAAACTCATACTGAGAGCCCCCACCTATCCACTTACGCAATGTGATCTTTCACGCTCATTTTTCAAAATAAAAGCCTGAAACTATGTCTAAAGACTGTTGACGCCTTAGGGAAGACATAGAAAAAGGAATCTGGTTGATATCCCTTTAAATGGAGGATAGATATGCATAGGAACAGAGAGGTTTCAAAATTAGAGGCACTTCCTGATTGGATTTTCCTCAGGCTTTCGCCTGCAATATCAGTTCTGTTATTCTCACAGACAATATTTTTTACAGTTTTGGAAACTTTAGAGTGTTTTCTATCCCAATCTGACAATTATATGCACATCCTAGTTTCTGGGGCTGAGAAATAGGCAGTTTCAAATGGATACGTTTTTTAGCCAAAAACGAAAATACTGCCCCCTACACGCAAAAGGTTAAATATACTTAAGTGTCAAAAGTACGTAATTTAAGCAAAAGTATTAATCATTTCAAATTGCTTATATTAAGCAAACCAAACGGCACCATTTCCTTGTTTTTATATTATTTACGGATAGCCAGGGGCACGCTCCAACACACATAATTTACAAACAAGGCATGTGTCTGCTAGATCAGAGGCAGTGGAGATGACCAGGGATGTTCTCTTAAAAAGTGTGTGAATTAAACCATTTTCCTGTCCTAAGCATTCAAAATGTACAAGTACTTTTGGGTGTCAGGTAAAATGTATGGAGTAAAAAGTACAATATTGTATTTAGGAATGTAGTGAAGTAAAAGT